>NW_023277275.1:37040-71865 GCF_003668045.3 Cricetulus griseus | reverse complement strand
CTTCAGTAATTTATTTATACTGTGTGTACTTCCTCACCAATCAAACAAAAAAATTCTTACTCAAAGGCAGTAAAATGATTCCATGTAAGTTGTTAGTCATTTACCAACATTTTACTTCCTCCAGTCATTGAAATGAAAGTTAAGGTCAGTGACTGAGTTAATTTCTTCTTTAGGGGATACTTTGTACAATTCTGCCCATTCTTATTCTATAGAAAAATTTAAAGATAAAGTTACAAGACATTTTCCCCTAACAAGGCATGTTCCTTCTTCAGCTACCAAGTACCCTGTAGTTTTCTATATGTATGCTGACACAAAAAAGTAATAGAAACCATTCTTAGTTACTAATACTTAAGTTCTACTACAGAGCTATAGTAATGAAAAAAGCTTGGTATTGGCACAAAACCAGACAGGTAGACCAAAGGAATTGAATCAAAAACCCTGATATTAATCCACACACCTGCAAACACCTGATTTTTGACAATGCAGCAAAAATTATACAATGGAAAAAGAAAGCATCTTCAACAAATGATGCTGGTATAACTGGATTCTAACAAGTAGAAGATTGCAGATAGATCAATATCTTTCCCCATGCACAAAATTTAAGGCAAATGGATGAAAGATCTTAACATAAACCCAGCCACCCTTAACCTCCTAGAAGAGGAAGTGTGAACAATTGGTACATGGGACCACTTCCTAAACATAACAGTGGTAGCAAGACACAGATATCTACAATTAATAAATGGGACCTCCTGAAACTGAGAAGCTTCTGTAAGGCAAAGGACACAGTCAGCAAGAAAACCTGCGGGCCACAGAATGTGAAAAGATCTTCACCAATCTCACATTTGACCACTTTCTAAAATATACAAAGAACTCAAGAAGTTAGCCAGTAAACACCAAATAATCCAATTAAAAAGTGGGTATAGAAATAAATAGAGAATTCACAGTAGAGGAATGTCAAATGGCTGAAAGGCACTTAAGAAATTGCTCAAAATCCTTAGCCATCAGGCAAATGTAAATCAATACAACTCTGGGATACCATCTTACACCTGTCAGAATGGCTAAAATAAAATCACCAATGACAATTTATGTTGGAGAGGATGTGGAGAAAGGGGAACACTCTTCCATTCCTGGTGGGGGTGCAAACTTGTAAAGCCACTTTGGAAATCAGTATGGCAGTTTCTCAGGAAAATGGGAATCAGTCTTCCTCAAGATCCAACAATTCCATGATTAGATATATACCGAAAGGATATTCACTGATACCACAAGCACATCAGTCCAACTATCATACTAGCATTACTTGTAATAGACAGAACCTGGGAGAAACCTAGATGCCCCTCAACTGAAGAATGGACAAATAAATGTGGCAAATTTACCCAATGGAGTTCTTCTACTCAGTGGTAGAAGAACAATGAAATCTTAAAATTCGCTGATAAATGGATGGAACTAGAAGAAACCATCCTGAGTGAGATAACACAGACTCAGAAAGGCAAGAATGATACATTCTCACTCATATATGGATATTAGACATAAGGCAAAGGATTACCAGCCTGCAATCCACACCTCCAGAGAAGCTCAGAAACAAGGAGGATACTAAGAGAGTCTTACCAGGTTCCCTGGAAAAGGAGAAAGGTACAAGGTCTTCTGAGCAAATTGGGAGCATAGGAGAGGGGAATAGGAGGTAGAAGAAAGAGGAGAGGAGAAGAGGAGTGGGGAAGAGAACATGATGGATCAGGAAGACTGATTTGGGGGAAGAATATAGGAAAGCAAGATAATAGATACCTTGAAGTCTAATTTGTTAGATACTAGGATAGGAACCCCACCTTGTTTCTTGGGTCCATTTGATTGGAATATCTTATCTCAACCCTTTACTCTGAGGTAATGTCTGTCTTTGAAGTTGAGGTGTGTTTCTTGTATGCAGCAGAAGAATGGATTCTGTCTTCATATCCATTCTGTTAGCCTGTGTCTTTTGATATGTGAGTTAAGACTATTACTATTTAGGGAAATTAAGGACCATTGAGTGCTTATTCTTTTTTGTTTTTGATTTGTTGTTGGTAGTGTTATTGTGGAGATTTACCCTACTTTTTCTTTTGGCTTTTAGTGAAGTGGTATTGTTTATTGCCTGTTTTTATGAGTGTAATTAACTTCCTTAGGTTGGAGTTTTGCTTCCAGTGCTTTCTGTAGGGCTGGATTATTGCTACATATTGTTTAAATCTGGTTTTGCCATGGAATATCTTGTTTTCTCCATTTATAGTGACTGAAAGCTTTGCTGGGTATAGTAGTCTGGGCTGGCATCTGTGGTCTCTTAGTTTTTGTAGAATATCTATCCAGGACCTTCTGTCTTTCAGAGTTTCCATGGAGAAGTATGATGTAATACTGATAGGTTTGTCTTTATATGTTACATGGCCTTTTTCCTTTGCCGGTCTTAATATTCTTTCTTTATTCTGTTTATTTGGTGTTTTAATTATTATATAACCAGGAACCTTTTTGTGGTTCACTCTATTTGGTGTTCTGTCAATCAAAAGAGATGAAGAAGGTCATTTCATATTTATCACAGGAAAAATCCATCAGGAAGAAGTCTCAGTTCCAAACATCTATGCTCCAAATACAAAGGCATCAATGTTCATAAAAGAAATATTATTAAAACTCAAATCACAAATAAGACCTCATATAGTTATAGTGGGAGACTTCAACACCCCACTCTCACCACTGGACAGGATCACAAGATAGAAAGTTATCAAAGAGACAAAGAAACTAACAGATGTTATGACCCAACTGGGAATAACAGACATCTATAGAACGTTCCATCCAAAACAAAAGAA
Source organism: Cricetulus griseus (assembly GCF_003668045.3). Taxonomy (NCBI): domain Eukaryota; kingdom Metazoa; phylum Chordata; class Mammalia; order Rodentia; family Cricetidae; genus Cricetulus; species Cricetulus griseus. Next base: position 69,046 of record NW_023277275.1, on the reverse strand, counting down.
TATACCTTCTTTTCAGCACCACATGGAATCTTCTCTAAAATCGACCACATACTCAGTAACATAGCAAACCTCAAAAAGTACAAAAAATTGAAATAACCCCCTGTGTCTTATCAGACCACCATGCTTTAAAGTTAGAACTCAAAAACAACACAAATTACAGAAAACCTACCAACTCATGGAAATTGAACAACACCCAATTGGACCATTCCTGGGTAAACAAAAAAAATAAAGAAATTAAAGACTTCCTAGAATTCAGTGAAAATGAAGACACATTATGGGACACTTTGAAAACAGTACTAAGAGGAGAGTTCATAGCTCTCAGTGCTCACATGAAGAAACTAGAGAACATTCAGACAAGAGAATAGATATCACAGCTGAAAGCTCTAGAACAAATGGAAGCAAATAAAGCCCGGAGAACTAGATGCCAGGAAATAATCAAACTGAGGGCAGAAATCATTACAGTCGAAACAAAGAAAATAATTCAAAGAACCAATGTAACAAATAGTTGGTTCTTTGAGAAAATCAGCAAGATAGACAAACCTTTATACAAACTAACCAATAGGCATAGAGAGAACATGCAAATTAATGAAATCAGAAATGAAAAGGGGGACATAACCACAGACACTGAGTAAATCCAGAGAATATTCAGGTCATACTTTGAAAAACTTTAATCCATAAAATTCAAAAATTTAAAGAAAATGGACAATGTTTTGGTCAGACATCACTTACGAAAATTGAATCAAGAACATATAAGCAACTTAAACAGCCCCATAACCCCAAAGGAAACACACACACTCAACAAATTCTCTTAACAAAAAAAAGCCCAGGGCAAAATAGATATAGTACAGAATTCTACCAGAAATACAAACAAGAGCTAATAGTAACACTCCTCAAATTGTTCCACACAATAGAAGCAGAAGGTTCATTGCAAAACTCTTTTTCTGAGGCTAAAATTACCTTGGTACCCAAGCCACAACTAAGAGAACTACAGGCCAATATCCCTCATGAACATCGATGCCAAAATAATCAATAAAATACTGGCAAATCAAATCCAAGAAAACATCACAAAAATCATACACCATGATCAAGTAGGCTTCATGCAGGGTTGGTTCAACATACAAAAATATATCAATGTAATCCACCATATAAACAAACTGAAGAAGAAAAACCACATGCTCATCTCACTAGATGCTGGAAAAGCCTTTGACAAAATCCAACACCTCTTCATGATAAAGGTCCTGAAGAGACCAGGAATAACAGGAACATACCTGAACATAATAAAAATATATATATACAGTAAACCAACAGCAACATCAAACTAAAAAGAGAAAGTCAATGTGATGCCTCTAAAATCAGGAACAAGACAAGGCTGTCCACTCTCTCCATATGTTTTCAATATTGTGCTTGAAGTTTTAGCTAGAGCAATATGACAACAAAAGGAAATCAAGAGGATACAAATTGGAAAGGAAGAAGTCAAACTTTCATTGTTTGCAGATGATATGATAATTTACATAAATGACCTGAAAAACTCTACCAGGGAGCTCCTACAGCTGATAAACACCTTGATAAAAGTTTCAGGATACAAGATTAACTCAAAATATCAGTAGCCCTATTACATGTAGATGATAAGAAGGATGAGAAATAAATCAGACAAGAATCACCCTTTACAATTGCCAAAAACAACATAAAATATCTTGGGGTAACACTATCCAGACAAGTGAAAGACCTGTATAGCAAGAACTTTGAGTCTTTAAAGAAAGAAATTAAAGAAGATACAAGGAAATGAAAAGATATCCCATGCTCTTGGATAAGTAGGATCAACATAGTAAAAATAGCAATCTTGCCAAAAGCAATCTCCAGATTCAATGCAATCCCCCATCAAAATACTGGCAGAGTTCTTCACATTCCATGAAAGAACAATACTCAGCTTTATATGGAGAAACAAAAAACCCAGGATAGACAAAACAACCCGGTACAATAAAGAAACTTCTGGAGGCATCACCATTCTTGAATCTAATCTCTACTATAGAGCTATAGTCCTGAAAACAGCTTGATATTGGCACAAAAATAGACAGGTGGACCAATGGAATTGAATTGAAAACCCTGATATTACCCCACATACCCATGAACACCTGATGTTTGACAAAGAAGGTAAAGATATGCAATGGAATAAAGAAAGCATCTTCAACAAATTGTGCTGGCATAACTGGATTCTGGCAGGTAGAAGACTCCAGGTAGATCCATGTCTATTGCCATGCACAAAACTTAAGTGCAAATGGATGAAAGACCTCAACATAAATCCAGCCACACTGAACCTATTAGAAGAGAAACTGGGAAGTACCCTTGAATGAATTGGTACAGGAGACAGCTTCCTGAACATTACACCTGTAGCACAGACATTGATATCTACAATTAATAAATGGGACCTCCTGAAACTGAGAAGCTTCTGTAAGGCAAAGGACACAGTCAGCAAGCAAAACTGCAGCCCACAGAATGTGAAAAGATATTCACCAACCCCATATCAGACAGAGGGCTGATCTCCAAAATTTACAAAGAACTCAAGAAGCTGGTTTCCAAAACACCAAATAATTCATCTAAAAAATGGGGTACAGAACTAAATATAGAATTCTCAATAGCAGAATCTAATATGGCTCAAAGACACATATGAATGTGCTCAAAATCCTTAGCCTTCTGGGAAATGTAAATCAAAACAACTCTGAGATTTATCTTATTCCTGTCAGAATGGCTAAAACCAAAAACACCAATGATAGTTTATGCTGGAAAGGATGTGCAGAAAGGGGATCAATCCTCCAATGCTTGTGGGAGTGCCAACTCCTACCGACATTTTAGAAATCAATTCCACAGGAAAATAGGTATCAGTCTAACGCAAGATACAGCAATTGCACTCTTATGCATATACCCCAAAGAAGCACATTCATACAAGAAGGACATCTGTTCTGCCATGTTCATAGCAGCATTATATATAATAACCAGAACTTGGAAGCAATCTAGTTGCCCCTCAACTGAAGAATGGATAGACAAAATGTTTTACATTTATACAATGGAGTACTACTCAGCAGAAAAAAAAAACCAATGGAATCTTGAAATTTGCAGGCAAATGGATGGAACTTGAAGTAACCATTCTGAGGGAGGTAGCCCAGTCAGAAAAAGACAAACATGACATGTAGTCATTCATATATGGATTTTAGACATAGAGCAAAGATTACCAGCCTACAATCCACACTGCTGGTGAAGTTAGGAAACAAGGAGGTCTTTAAGAGAGATATACATGGTCCCTTGGGGAAGGGGAAAGGGACAAGATCTCCTGACCAAATTTGGAGCATGGGGGAGGGGAAAGGAAGCTAGGAGAATGAGTAGGGGAGAAGAGGAGGAGTGGGGAGGACATGAGGGTGCAGGAAGTTTGAGTCAGGGGAAGAATAGTGGAGAGCAAGAGAAGAGATACCATAATAGATGGAGCCATTATAGTTTTAAAGAGAAATCAGGCACTAGGGTAATGTCTGGAGATCTACAAGAATGATACCCACTAACAATATAAGCAACAGCAGAGAGGCTACCTTAAATGCCTTCCCCAGATAATGATATCTATGAGTAAATTATATGCCATCATATAGCCTTCGTCCAGCAGCTGGTGGAAGTAGAAGCAGACAGCCACAGCTAAACACTAAACTGAACTGGAATCCAGTTGCTGAGGAGGAGTGATGAGCAAAGCAATCATGGCCAGGCTGGTGAATCCCATAGAAACAGCTGACCAGAACAAGGGGAACTCTTAGTCCCCAGACTAATAGCTGGGAAACCAGCATGGGACTGATCCAGATCCCCTGAATATGGGTGTCAGTGAGGAGGCCTAGGAAATCTATGGGGCCTCTTGTAGTAGATCAGTACTTATCCCTAGCATAGTAGTGGACTTTGGGAGTCCATTTCACATAGAGGTATACTCCTTGAGCCTAGACACACGGGGGAGGGCCTAGGCCCTATCCCAAAGGATATGGCAGACTCTGAAAACCCCCTATGGAAGGTCTCATATCCCCTGGGGAGCAGAAAATGTCTGGGATAGGTAGGGTACTATTTGGGGGGGTGCAGGGATGTATGGGTCTGATCATAATCCCTCACAATTGCTCATCTACTCATGCATGAGTCTCCTATACTGTCCCCTCACAGAAGCAGAGAGGGAGAAATCATTTCTGCTTGCTAGTGCATAAAGGTGAGGATGTCAAAATGACATTTTCTATAACTATTGGCCATTCAACTATTCTATTCTGTGTTTAAAATTCATGCTATTTTCCACCTTTCAAGCACCTGTCTAATACTAGTATACCACAATAAATTTCAACTGAGGAAAATGATTTGCTTACTATCCTAAGATGTGCTTGGCATGCCACTTTTCAAGTTCTGATGCTAGGCTTTTGTGACTGTCTACCCTGATCCCAATAGTACCTATATTTCAAAGTTTGGGTTAGTTCCTCTCTTTACCATTTGATTATGTCCCATTTATCATAATTCGTGTCTGTCCTGCTTGTATGATGTCACTTTGGAGGATACAGGGCCCTCTGGTTATAGGTAAATATATGTTTATCACAGGGTATTTTCAGGTTGCCTGAGTTCTGCAAGTCCAGATAGCTTTTCTATTTAATACTGTTTAAAAGTTAAATGTTTCAGTTCATTCTAGAATTATTAGGTATTGACTTTAAGTTCACATTTAAGGGGATAAAAAATTTGGCAGAAATGCAGTACAAAATGTTTACTACTAAAAGTAACATGAACAAATTTTAAAAGCACCAAATTCATATTGGAACTCACATGAAGAGTCTATGTCACCGCTTTAGTATAATTTCTGGTGCTCTTTTGAAATGTACTGCCAAACCCAAATGTACTGCCAAACACACAATCACAGCTGTCCTCTGTAACTCAAGTTCTAATAGGTCTTCATAATAAAAGCTTGGAGTCAGATATAGGGGAAAATGCTGAGAGATCAGAGAGTTGACAGAGCAAAATCACAGCCTCCTCACCTACTGAACTTAACAGCAGAAAAGAGAGCGAGTTCCTGTTTCTCTGGAGGGGTTGGAGGGGTTATTTGTCTTAAAATCAAAGACAATATGTCATTAATGTAGAACCATCCAGAACAAACTGAACATATCTGTAGTCAACAACAGTGAGAGAATAAACATACAACTCCATGCTTATTCTCCTCAACCATTCTATTCTCATTTATAATTCAGAAAATTCTTTCCAAAATATGGATCTAGGAGGCAAAGATGAGAAAATATTTTGAAAAACAATTGATGTAATTTTAGATAGAATATAACTACAAAATTAAACTTGATCAAATAAATAATTTAACAGATTACGAAACAAAAACATGAAGAAAGGTGTATTAAGATTCTAAAACAAAACAAAAGCCCTCAAATTTCAGGAACACTAATATAGTCTACCAAATCTTCCAAGAACAATCAAATAACACTACAGAAATCATTAAAGCATGCTCACAAATTCTTTTTTAATGAATGTAGCATAATCCACGTTCCCAAACCTGTCACAACAAGAAAAGGAAAGAACACACAGGGATAGACAATTTATATGCCTTTCTGTTACACATTGTGTTGATCTGATATGTTAATTACTGGAGAGTTTGATCCACAAGGGTTTGGGGACCTAAGATGGAGTTGTGGAGTCAGCTCCAAAAGGAGACTATGACACTAGTTGTCTTTCAAGCAAGTGGCCCCGAATACCTTGAGACATTTTTATTTATACAGTTTTAGGAGTTTTGCATGAACAGTTTTACAGTTAGTTTCTATTTCTTGAATTTCTAAAAATTGTTACAATAATTCTCTCTCCTTTCTGGTTCCCATTTCCCCTGTGGGTACCATTATCCTTTTGATCTATCGCTACCTCAGAAGCATGGACATTCTTGCAAGCAACAAAGGAACTATTGAAACTAGTCATGTCTACAGGTTAAACAGTGTGCCCAGTTGGCAGCATATGCAGTTACATTGTCATGCAAGGTTAGAGACAGTTTTGTCTCTGTGGTTAATATTTATATCTGTACCATCTGAGTTCTCACAATCAAGTTCCCAGTCACCAAATAATACCCACCATGTCCCTAATTATTTAAAAATAATTCTTGTCTGCTCCACACTTCTACAGGAGGGCCCAATCCTGCCAACTGAGCATTTTTGGCTCTTATAGTTAGAATCATTCTTCCCAGAATAGTTATGCAAACATGTTACATTAAACTCCATGACCTGCCGTGAGTCCTTCAGGTGAACTACAGTATGTGCTGTAAAGGTAACATCCTGTTTTCTTAAGAAGCCCAGATTCATGGTTACACTTGAAGCATCAAAGGCTTTAGGGTCTGAGTCATCTCCACTGTATACTTTAGGCAATATTCCATGACTCAAAAGGTGAGTCATCAGGAGTAAGTTTTCCCCTCCTAATCTTTATCTCATCTGTGACTGACAAATTAAAACTAAAAGCAGCCAACAGTATGGCTAGCATAGTGATATTAAGGAGAGCTTGTAGCACACAGGCTCCTGGGGTCATGCCCAGAATCATGTAGCAAACAATCCACAGGTCTTTGTAAGCAGACCAGAATCTCCAGGGCTAGTGTTGTGAGGAAGACCACTCATGCTACTCTCAGGACTTGTTCTCCAAAGAATTCACATAGTTCCCACCAGCTAATATCATCTATGCACTAGCCATAGGAAAGGTTTTAAATGCTGTGGTACATGAACAAACTCCGACAATACTGACAAAGATCTTACTCTAACTGCTCTGAATGTTTAAAGAGTCTGAACTGTAGTTCTTCCATCACTGTGTGTGAGTTTTAAAGTCATGTGATGGTGTGAGTGTGGAGTCATATTATATAATTAGTTCCTCATGATCGGGTTCTGAACCTCAGTTGACTCATATTAGTTTATCATTTACAAAAGTAGTAATATCATCATGGTTGAATAACTAGTCTTGGAAATGCCATAATAAATAGGTGCTAGGCAGAACCTATTTACCTCAGAAGAGAGTGAGTAAATCTTATGAAAGTTGCTCTATGGTTATTGATTTCTTATGAAGCACAGGTTTCCAAAGAACTTGCCTGATTACAAGGCAGAGTCAGGGAGACTGCTTTCTTGGGAGCTTTGAATATTGTGACACAGTAAGAATTATGAAGAACTTTGTTTAAATAGTCTGCTTAGTCATCTGTCCTTCTATAGGAAAAATAGGAAAAAGGGGCAAGAAAAACTTGGAAAGTCATTGCTCTAGCTAAAGTTAAATTACGAAGCTGGAAAATTGAGGTTTGTTGCATTATTATATATTTCTATGCTAAAAAGGCACACTTAATAGTGCTTACAGAGCATATCAATACCAAGCTTTCTGCTGAGAAATTAATATCCATGCACTCTCGACCCCGCACCCCATAGTAAAAGATAGGTGCTCTTGTTTTCTTCCTTTTATCTACTAGGAAACAGATATGGAGTAACGATGATAGAAGGCTATGTAGTACTGGTAGCCATGCTTTTCATTCTCAGAAGGAAGTGAAGTTCTCACTCAGAAGCTGTGTTTTCAACCACTTTTACGTTGTGTTTTGTTAATGATCATTTTTGTTGCATGACTATTGCTGAACTGGGATTGACATGTAACCTCTCTCAATGTTCGGAGGTATTTTTTTAATAAGTAAGCTTATGGATTCAGGCATGCCTTCACGTTATACAGGACAATAATTTGATGTGTAACCATGATTCTGTTTTTTCTTTTTGTAAAGGGTATTATGTAGGCCACATTGGCATAAACTTAATGTGGGGCCAATGATGGACTTGAACTCCCATATTCCTACCTCTATTTCCCAAGTGCTGCCATTTCACTTGTGACAGCATGAATAGACAGCAATAATTTTGTAGAATTCCATGTAGTTGTTTCATCACCGAGGTTTTTAGCTCAATGGGTTCAGATTTTGAAGTTTAACTCTGTAAGTAATATAATTTTTTGAAGTGGAAACATACTTGGCTATGGTAAAATTTCAAATTATGGAGAAATACAGTAGTGTAACATCCTCCTTTCCACTCCCATTTACATACCACTAATATTTGTTGAAGAGTGTGGGTAGTAATTGAGTTTTGTCTCCAGATTTTGTCAAAAGCTGTATCTCAGGCTCTAGTTCATATTTGATGATAAATCTTTTCAAGGGTTAGAAAAATAAAGTAAGGAGCATGTCTCATAGGCACATATTTAAGATTAATGTTGGTTAATGGTGAGGGTCAGATAAGCCACTTGTCTCAGTAAGACTGCTTTACCCTGTCTACAGTCACAACATTTTCTTCATCTCCTGCTCCTGTAAGATACTCCTTTACTTTGATTGCTCTGAAATCTTTCATCTACTAGTACTAATAATGATGCAGTCTCTTTAATAAGTCAATATTCACAGTGAAATAATCTTGTCCTGATTTTATATTCTTGGAAGAAAAATATTGGTCTAAAGCAGAGGAACCACACTGATTAACACTCACTGTGATAGACAAGCTTATGAATTAAAGATGGCTTATACACAGTGGACAGTCAGAAAGTAAGTCAACAAACTGGCCATTTCTTTCATTCTTCATAACCCATGAATGTCAGCTTCTTTTTTACATTTTATGTAATTTATAATAAATTTAAAATTGCATACCAATCCAAGTTCCCTATCCCCCCTGTCTTCTCACTACACCCACTATCCCCCCATCCTAACCCACCCCCACAGAGAGGGTGAGGTTTCTCAAGGGGAATCACCCAAGTCTGTCACATCATTTGGGGAAAGACCCAGACCCTCCCAAATGTATCTAGGCTGAACAAGTCATCTTTCCACAGGGAACAGGTTTAAAAATATGGCAGGATTTTCTGAAGGAGGCAGAAGCAAGAGGATCATGAGTTCTAGGGCAGCATAGCAATTTCTTAGTACTTATCCCTTCTTTGAAATAAGTTGTAAAAACTCAAAGTATGAAACAGTCATTTCTTGGTCTTTTCCTTGATATCAAAATATCGTTCTTCCTTTCCTTTGATTATTTTTCCCATTCCTCTTCTCTGTTATAGCTCATCGCATTACATATACTGTGCTTGTTATCTTCATGTTCATGTGATATATTCACCATGATATTTCTCAGTGTGATGCAGACTTTCTCATTGAACATAATATCTAGCTAGGTCCAGCAAACCCTGAGCATCTGGGGATGCTCATTGAGGGTGGTATGTCTCTCTATACCACACCCTCTTCCCTTTCCCTTTTTCTTTTGAAGAACCCCTCAGTTCCCCTTCTCATTTAAGGTTTTATGAAAGGCTTCTTCTCGACTGTTTGCTTTCCCTTGACCTTCATAAAGTATAATCATTGAATTTACACTCACCATTCCTTGGCCCTGAGCTGTCCAATTTTAACAGCCTCCTCTATTTCTTTCCTATCATCATAGATCTGAGAGTTGACATGAGACAGTTTGCTCCTGTTGCCTTCTTTTTTATCTAAAAAACATGGTTGTAGGAGTTCATTCCTCCATATTGTATCCAGAAGACATTTTTAAAAACATTTGCCTATATTGGGGCTTCCATTAATGTTTCTTGCATCATTAGTCTGATTCCTGAGTATACATCACAAGAAGTAATCTATTCTTTGTGCACAAAAGCACTCTCCACCTTTCTCTTTAGTTGTGTTCATTTGCAATACAGAATATTTCCCTCCTATACCTTCTTCCCAAGTCCATGAAAAACTCCTCCTAGAATCCTTCCTAATCATGACTGCTGCAAGTGACCCCTTTCCTCATTTCTGTTTTACTGACTTTGGTTACTACTTTCAGAAATCTCATTGTTTCATTTTATATAGTGATTCAAATAACAGAGTGTTTGGGTAATATAAAGTTTGACATTGATGGAGATAAACTTCAAACTTTCAAATACTGTCCAAATCTTGCCCAGCAGTTGTTAAGTTCAAAGAATAAAGAATTTCCTTGGTCTTGTTTGCTTCCATTGCATAATTAGTCATACAAATGCAACTATAGACCTGGTTTTAAGTAGTTAGTAAAAAAAAGTATGACCTACCAAGAGTAAGGGACCAAAATTTCAGTATTTGTAATATTTTTACATGCATTGTTTTCGTCTGTAAGAATGAAAGTGCTTTAAGAATCTTGTATGGTTTTTCATGCCTATAATTTTAGACATCAAAGAGCATGTGAAGTAGGATTGACAAGATTACAAAGTAGCAAGTTAGTAAGTAGCAGATCTGATACATGTGCATTAAAGCCACCATGTCTAACTGAACATATGAATACATGCAGAACACAAGTCAAAAGCAGCATGTGGGAGTTTATGTTCATAATCTCATCACACAGAATGCCGAGAAGCCTGTAAAGAAAGAGAAAAATGGGGGCGGGGGCAACAGAGGCATTGATCAAAGGGAATGGTGAGGTGAATGAAGCATATGTGATATGCAGTGGAAGGGAAATACCGGTGACAGAAATTACAGGTGTGGAAGTGTTGGAGAGGCATTGGTGACACAAGAAGTGCAGGAAAAATCAGGAAGAAAGGGTCTCAGCAGTGGTGAGTGAGGCATAAAATACATAATTTTGGAACTTAATTCAGAGCTATCTGATGAGACAAGACCTCTTGGTTAGTACTCATCAAGTGGCTATGGTTAAGTCTGCCACAAATATTCTGAGGACTTTAGGAAAGACACAATCACCACCAGCAATTACATGGAATCTGAATGGGCTAAACACTATAATCATGAAACAGATGTCAATGATGACTATTCTTTTCAAAAATGAGATATTCATATACATATTTTTTGAATCATAATGGAATGAGAATAAAACAGAAATAAAATATAGTAAACCATAATATGTAAACAGTAAGCAAGTGAGAGTTGGTATATAGATACCAGACCTAGGAGAATGAAAATGAAATCATTTTAGCCCTAAATGGTGACATATAGGAATTCAAGGCAGGAAAACATTGTGATTTCTTGGCAACTCTCAATTACTCATAGAATCATTGTCATAAAACTCACAAACAGAGAAACTCTCATGATTCATACTTGTAAACAAAGTGGGCATGTCAGAAAAATGAAAAGACAATCTAGCAAGGAAAACTCACAGTTGTTATTCTTTCTATAATTAGTAAATATCAACAAAATACATCTTCATAAATGAGAGGTTTACTTCAGAAGTATAATACTTGAAATTCTAGATTTAGAATACCTTCACAGTCACAGGGTAAAAAGCAGTACAAATCTATGTCTAAGAGTACTAATAAATTTGTCTTAATATAAAGTCATGAAGAAAATACATTTTATTTTTTAAATTTTGATTCTTTAATTATTGCTTATATTAATATCTGGCTCCCTGAAATCCACGACCCATTTTTGTTCAGTGCAAGCCCCATTCTGGGGGGCCTCTGCTTTCAGAGCCTAAAGGCCAGGAAAGGCTGCCCATCCCAGAAGCCACGTGACCCAAGAGGGCTCTACAACACTACCGCATTCCAGGTCCCTGCACTGACCCGTCCTGCGGGTCCAGTTATTCAGGGTCTGAAGGAGGGCTGCCTGAAAAAGTCATGGGCAAGAGAAAGAAGGGAGACCAAGTGGCGCAAGAAAAGACAGGAGTCCGTCTGTGCAATGTCAAGGTCTCATTTACTGAAGCTAGAGGATGGGCTTAATGGCCCTGCAATGAGACAGCCTGGGCAAGCGGGGAGAATAGCAGGAAGGAACATCTGGTATTTTCTTGGCCTGGAACATTCTGTATCACGTGGAACATCTTTGTGATTTTCTTTGGAACAGCGAGCAGGAAGGCCCCACAACCTTTTCTCGGAACAGAAGCCATTTGCGGTCCCTCTTGGCTAAACCGTGCCTAATTATAGGTTACAGGAGGCTCACAGGGTTGGGCTTTAAGCCACATAGTTGGGCCTATGGCCCTTTACACTGCACTGCAACCAATCGCACGAGTTCAACCTGCCTGTGCACAGAGATCCTACATGCTTTTGGCTTGATCTGCCACTACCAAAGTTCCATCGAACACAGTGAGTTAAACATTCTAGGCCTGCAGCCTCCCCTGCTGCCTGTTGTGCTCACTCTACACTCTCCACCTGATCAGGAGAGGGTTTTTTTTTTAGTTCAAATTAGGAACAAGCTTGTTTCACATGTCAATCCTTTCTCCCTCTCGATCCCCTCACCATCTCACCATCACCCCTCCTAACCCACCCTGACCTACCCCCACCCCATCCACCCTCCACTCCCCAGGCAGGGGAGGGCCCTCAACCAGGGGCTCCACAAAGTCCACCACATCATCCTGGACCTGGCCTAGGCCCTTCCCCATGGGCCCAGGGTAAGAGTGCATCCCTTCATGTGGGATGGACTCTCAAAGTCCCTTCTTACACCCAGGGAAAAGTCCCTTCTTACACTATCAGGGGCCCCTAGAGTGGAGAGGCCTCCTCATTGACATCCATGTTCAGGGGTCTAGATCAGTCCTGGAATGACCTCCCAGACAGCATCTGGGATGCTGTTCCCCCTTGTTCAGGCCAGCTGTTTCTGTGGGTTTCATGAGCCTGGTACAGACCCCTTCGATCTTCATTCCTCCCTCTCTGCAATTAAGTTCCAGAGTTCAGTTCACTGTGTATCTGTGGATGTCTGCCTCTGCTTCCATCAGCCACTGGATGAGGGCTCTAGAATGGCATAAAAAGTAGTCATCAATATCATTTTAGGGGAAGGATATTTAGGTTATCCTCTCCATAATTGCCTGGACTGTCAGTTTGTGTCATCCTAGTAGGTCTTTGGAAATCTCTCTAGTGCCAGATCTCTCTTAGACTTATAATGGATCCCTGTAATATGGTATCTCTCATTCTGCTCTCCTCAGTTCTTCTCCCAACTCAATATTTCTGCTCCTCCATTTCCTCTCCTCTACTCCTCTTCTCCTGCTCTCATTCTGGCACTCCCTCTCCCCTATTCTCATGCTTCCAATTAGCTCAGGAGTTCCTGCCCCTTCCCAATCCTGGGGTTCATGCATTTATTGCCTAGAGTCCTTCATGTTTCCTAATTTCTTTGGTGAAGAGGATTGTAGGCTGGTAATCCTTTGTTCTATGTCTAAAACCCACATATGAGTGAGTACATACCATGTTTGTCTTTTTGTGATTGGGTTACCTTGCTCAGAATGGTTTCTTATATTTCCAACCATTTTCCTGCAAATTTCAGGATTCCATTGTTTTTTTTTTTTTTCTGGTAAGTAGTACTCCATTGTGTGAATGTACCACATTTTCTCTATCCATTCTTCAATTTTGGGGGCATCTAGGTTGCTTCCAGGTTCTGGCTATTACAAACAATGCTGCTATGAACATCGTTGAACAGATGTCCTTGTTTTATGAATGTGCTTCTTTTGGGGATATGCCTAAGAGTGGGATTGCTGTATCTTGTGGTAGACTGATTCCCATTTTCCTGAGGAGTCACCATACTGATTTCCAAAGTGGCTGTACATGTTGGCACTCCCACCAGCAATGGAGGAGTGTTCCTTTTTCTCCACATCCTCTCCAGCATACATTGTCATTGGTGTTTTCGATGTTAGCCATTCTGACAGGTGTGAGGTGGTATCTCAGAATTGTTTTGAGTTGCATTTCTCTGATGGCCACGGATTTTGAACACTTTCTTAAGTGTCTTTCAGCCATTTTAGATTCCTCTGTTGAGAATTCTCTATTTAGTTCTGCACCCCACTTTTTAATTTCATTGTTTGGTGTCTTGGTGGCTAGCTTCTTGAGTTCATTGTATATTTTGGAAATCTGCCCTCTGTCAGATGTGGAGTTTGTGAAGATATCCTAACCTGTAACCTCTCGTAATACCTGGCACCAACTGAAACCCACGACCCATTCTGGCTCTTTGCAAGCCTGCAGCTAGTAGAACAGAAGCTAAATGGACAGAGCTGTCTACTGTTCAAGCTGAAATGTAGCACATTTATAATAACATAAAGACAGAGAGATGCTCCATTTCAGAGGCACTAGAGGCTAAGCGTGCCTCGGACCATGATGAATTAAAGAATATATGTAACCAACTAGAAACTCAGATAGTCTCTCTCTTTTATTCCTTTGTTACTAAAGTACAGGATACCCAGGATAGGATTCAACAATCGGTTAATGCCATTAAATCAATGGCTGGAAAATGCAAGAGGGACTATGATAGAATCAGCTGCGTTTCAAAGCTTGCATGATGAATTACAGAACAGAGATAACAAACTAGAAAAGTCTATCAAGTCGATTGCTGGGGCAAATCACAAACTTGATTCTAAATTTCAATTCCTGGATGGCACTCTCCATCCAGATGCTAGCTAGGGACGAACTATTACATGTCTAGAAAACCTTGTAGAACAACAGTCACAGCAATTCCTGGATTCAATATCATGCCTTGAAACTTTCATGATGAATGAGATTAAAACCTCCCATGAGGATGTCATGGCTAGGCTAAAGGACCAATTTGAGGACGAGGAGACAGAATCGCTCCACATGGAAGCACCTACTACAAACAGGTATTTCAATCATTCTAAAGTTGTTATGCATACACCGTTAGTCTACTCAGCAACAGTAGTGGAAAAGCCACCAACTAAAAAACACTCCCAGGGGCAGACAGTATGTGTCTGGAAACCAATACAGTATACTAACATTTTCTTCCCATAGGACCCCACAAGGCTACCATCGTCACATTTCAGCAGGAAGTATCTTGGAAGATGCTATGCCCCCATTCCCCATTATTGCTTATTAGGGTTGTGTAAGCTTAGTTAGGAATAACTTTCTTATTGTTAAGAATTGGGATTGGAAGGAGGTGTTCAAGATGGACACCCTTTTAAGATGACTTTAGGGATTATCTAGAATAGACATAGTTAGGATGTGCAATAGCAGATTTTTGTATCTTCTTGTATTTCATCTTTATGATTGTTAATTTTGGATGTTTTACACTATTAAGTTTTAATCCTCTTTTAGGCTAAAAGGGGAATTGTAGGGAGTCATGTAGCCACGCCTCCTAGGAGCTAGCTACAGGTGTGCTTGACTATGCCTGTCAGGGCATGGTCAGGGGAGGTTCAGGATGATGGGTAGGGAGTTCTTAAGGGGCAGCAGACACGTGGGGAGTCCCTCTCTCTGGCTTCCCTAAACTGCTGCCTCTGGGCATGCTCTGGCTTGTGCTTGGCTGGTATTACTTGAATAAAGACATCCTAGCCTGTAACCTCTCATAATAACTTTCTCTTCTAGAAGATTCAGTGTGGCTGGATTTATGGTGAGATCTTTGATCCATTTGTACTTAAGATTTATGCATGGTTACAGATATGGATCTATCTGCAATCTTCTGCATGTCCAAATCCAGCACCATTTGTTGAAGATGCCATCTTTCTTCCATTATATAGATTTAGAATCTTTGTCAAAAATAAGGTGTTCATAGGTGTGTGGGTTAATATCAAGATTTTCAATTTGATTCCATTGGTCTATCTGTCTATTTTGTGCCAGTACCAAGCTGTTTTCAGAACTATGACTCTATAATAGAGCTTGAAGTCAGAGATGGTGATGCCACCAGATGATCCTTTATTGTGCAGTGTTGTTTTGGGTATCCTGGGATTTTTGTTTTTCCATATAAAGTTGAGTATTGTTCTTTCAAGGTCTGTGAAGAACTGTGTTGGAATTTTGATGGGGATTGCATTGACTCTGTAGATTACTTTTGGCAAGATTGCCATTTTTACTATGTTTATTCTACCTATGCAAGAGCATGGGAGATCTTACCTTCTTCTGGTATCTTTTTTCTTTAAAGACTCAAAGTTCTTACTACACAGGTCTTGCACTTTTTTGGTTAGTGTTAAAGCAAGATATTTTATGTTGCTGTGGATCTTGTGAAGTGTGATGTTTCTCTGATTTCTTTCTCATTAAATTCATCATCTGTATAAAGCAGGGCTACTAATTTTTTTGAGTTAGTTTTGTATCCTGCTACTTTGCTGAAGGTGTTTATCAGCTGTAGAAGTTCCCTGGTAGTTTTTTGGGTCACTCATGTAGTCTATCATATCATCTGGAAATAGTAAGAGTTTGACTTCTTCCTTTCCAATTTGTATCCCTTTGATCTCCTTTTGTTGTCTTATTGCTCTAGATAGAGTTTCAAGTACAGAAAAAAGAAAATATTAAGAGCAGCAAAGGAAAAAGCCCAAGTAACATATAATGGCAGACCTATCAGAATCACACCCGACTTCTCAAATTAAACTTTAAAAGCCTGAAGGTCCTGGATAGATACCCTAAAAACACTAAGGGAGCATGGATGCCAACCCAGACTACTGTACCCAGCAAAACTTTCAATCACTATAGATGGAGAAAACAAGATATTCCATGACAAAACCATACTTAAACAATACATATCCACAAATCCAGCACTCCAGAAATTTCTAGAAGGAAAACTCTAACTCAACGAAGATAACTACACTCACAAAAACATAGGCAATAGATAATCCAATTTTACAAAACAGGAAAAGAAACAGGAAGGTGAAATACACACACAATGACACCACCAACAATAAATCCAAAACAAACAGGAACCAACAATCAATGGACATTAATATCTCTCAATGTCAATGGTCTTAACCTGCCCATAAAAAGATGCAGGCTAACAGAATGGATACGAAGACAGAATCCATCCTTCTCCTGTATACAAGAAACACACCTCAACTTCAAAGACAGGCGTTATCTCAGAGTAAAGGGCTGGGAAAAGATTTTCCAATCAAGTGGACCCAAGAAACAAGCTGGTGTAGCAATCCTAATATCTAACAAATTAGACTTCAAACTAAAATCATTCAAAAGTGATGAAGAAGGACATTTCATACTTATCACAGGAAAAGTCCATCAAGATGAAGTCTCAATCCTAAACATGAAAGCACCCACATTTGTAAAAGAAATATTACTAAAGCTCAAACCACACATAAAACCACACACACTTATAGTAGGAGACTTCAACACCCTGATTGGGAGAGTTTTAAATTTCACACAGCCTTCCCCGAGGTTTTTACTGCTTTAGGTGGCTTATGTATGGAAACCTATAGACCTGAAGGATCTTAAGCATATTAAAGAATCAGTTGTCTCATATGGTCTTCATAGCCCATACTTAAAACAGCTATTACATTCATGGGCAACCTTTAATAGGCTGACACCTGCAGATTGGGTAGGATTGTTATCAGCTGTACTTGAGAATTCTTGTCAAATCTAGTGGAAAGCATTGGTATGGGAGGAAGTAAAGCTTCATGAGTGTCAGGACATAAGAGATGGTTATGAAGCTCCCTGGATAAGATTCTTGGTGAGGGTATTTATGCTGACCCACAGGTTTAGGCTGAATATGACTACTATATGGTGTCCCTAGCAGGAAAGCAGCACTAAACTCCTGGGATAAGCTTTGTGAGCCAGGAAGCTTATACAAGAATAGAAGAGGGACCAACAGAACTATTCCAGGAATGGTTAGAAAGGTTGACCAGGGCAGTAGAATTACAAGTAACAGATCTGGCAGTAAGACATTCGATTGTATATAAAAAAGCTTATGACAATGCAAACTCAATATGTAAAAGAATACATTTGCCTTTAAAGATCATATCAGCTCTGCTAGAAGAATGGGTTTTACATATGGCCCACATTGACTATAGTGTGCAAGATGCTGGAGTCTGGGCAGGAGAAGCTATCCGAAGAGGTTTCAAAAGGCAGCAGGAGATAAAGAGTTCCAGAGGTGATGATAGAAGGACTTGGGAATGAAAAACACCTTACAGGAATCAATGTAAGTACCAAGAAGCCAGGGTTCATCACTATTATGAACCAGAACCTTGGGTAGGAAGAGCCATCTCCAGGAGACTATGAAGATGTCAGGAACCTAGATGTTTCAGCTGTGGTAGAATGGGACATATCAAGAGAAATTGTAGGCAAAGAAAGTCTAACGATCCCGCACTAGAAAGGCCACTGCCTTCTGGATTGTGTAGGAGATGTGGTAAGGGCAGACACTGGACTAATGAGTGTAGAAAAACCAGGGACATGCAAGGAACGTGTTAAGGCTGGGAAACTCCGAAGGTGGCCTCAAGAACGTCTCCACATAGAAAAAGATCCAGTCATTTCCGGTAGCAGTGGAAGACAATCTCTCACAGGACGAATAGATAGTTCTTTGTCTATTGTGAAAGAGGACACTGCTATAGATTGTAGTTTGACTAGCGATGAAGAATCAGATAATACTGGACAAGACAAAAAGTGCATATTTTGGCAGACCTCCATCAAAGATAAAGGGCCTCATTTAAAAGTAAAAATCAATAATAAGATTATTAATGGCATTTTAGACACTGGCACTGATGTCACTATTATTACACAAAAGTCCTGGCTGCAGGAGTGGCCACTTAGGGAGGCAAATGTACAATTTTTGGGAATTGGAACTCTATCTAGAGTTCAACAGAGTGTTCACTTGGTGGTCTGCATTGGACCTGAAGGACAGAAAGTGAGAATAAAACCATAAGTGACAATATAGCTATAAATCTCTGGGGTCGTGATCTCTTAATACAATGTAACATTCAAATTAATATCACACCAGTGTCAGATTTGAATTGTGTATAATCTCAGTAAAAGACCTGGTAAGACTATGGGAAACAGTTACCAACCATGCAGGCTGTGCAGAAACTAAATACAAATGATAGACCTTCAGAGGAGCCAAAGGCCCTGCCATTAAAATGGCTTACAGATGAACCTGTCTGGGTAAGGCAATGGCCTTTGACCTCTAGAAGCTTTAGAAAAAGTAGTACAGGAACAGCTAGAGGCTGGACACATAGAGGAGTCTACCAGCCCTTGGAATTCTCCTGTATTTGTTATCAAAAAGAAGTCAGGTAACTGGAGATTGTTGACAGACCTGAGAGCTATAAATAAGGTAATTCAGCCTATGAGGTCTCTACAGCCTGGAATGCTGTTGCCTTTCTTAATAACTAAAGGATGAACGATCATAGTAATTGACTTGAAAGACTATGTTTTCAATATACCATTACAAGAAAATGATAGAGAGAAATTTGCTTTTACTGTACCAACTCTTAATAACTCACAGCCAGTTCGAATATATCAGTGGAAGGTTTAGCCACAAGGGATGCTAAATAGTCCTACTTTGTGTCAACATTTCATACAACAACCTTTGGAAATAATTCGTAAGAAATTTTCACAATCCCTCGTTTATCATTACATGGATGATTTTCTTTTATCAGATTCAAACAAGGAAACTTTGCAACGTATGTTTGACATGGTGAAGGAAGTTCTGCCTAGATGTGGGTTACAGATTGCCCCAGAAAAGATACAAAGAGGAGATTCTATTAAGTATTCAGGTTACGAGATAGACTTACAAAGAATCAGGCCAGAGAAGGTACAAATTAGAAGGGATTGTTATCAAACTCTTAATAGTTTTCAGAAGCTGCTAGTGGAAATTTCTCAATTATAGACAATTATTGGGGTAGAAGGACATGGCTTAAATCATTTAAAAATGACACTTAAAGGTGACAATTACCTAAACAGTCCAAGAATATTATGCACTTAGGCAGAAAAAGAATTAGAATGGGTAGAAAACAGAATATTAGATGTGTATGTAGATCGGATAAACCTTGATTTAGACTGTATTCTGGTTATCTTGCTATCCAGAGGATATCTTTCTGGAATTCTGATGCAGAGGGAAGACACCATATTGGAATGGATATTTCTGCCACATAAACAGAATAAAAAGCTAAAGACATATATGGAGAAGATTTCTGATTTGATTTTAAAGGGTAAATTAAGACTTCTTCAACTGACTGGAAAAGATCCAGCAGAAATTATAGTACCTTTAACTAATGAAGAAATTTCCTCCCTATGGAAGGATAATGAATATCGGCAAATAGCTCTTACTGACTTTTTGGGAATGATTAGCGACAACTATCCCAAAACTGACAGAATTAAATTCATAAAAACGACATTCTGGATTCTTCCACGTATTGTAAGACAAACTCCCATTTCTGGAATTCTTATTTTCTACATTGATGCCAACAAATGAGGTAAGGCTGGTTATAAAGCAGGTGAGGTAAATAAAGTAGTTCAAAGTCTTTATACATCTGTACAGAAGGCAGAATTATATGCAATTCTCATGGTACTTTTGGATCTTTTGGATTTTACAGAAACTCTTAATATAGTTACTGATTCCCAATATGCACATTGAGACTGCAGAATTCATTCCTGATAATACAGAATTAACCATGTTGTTTCTACAATTACAGGAAACTCTGTACATTATGCATATCAGATCCCATAGGGTCTGCCAGGCCCACTAGCACAAGGCAATGAAATTGATTGTTTATTAATTGGAAGTGTGCTAGAAGCCTCAGAATTGCATAAGAAACATCATGTAAATAGAAAAGTTTTAAAAAGGACTTCTCCATCACTTGGCAACAAGCCAGAGATGGTGAGAAACTGTCCTACTTGTTCCTTTTATAACCAAAATCCACTGCCAGCAGGCTATAATCCTAAAGGCATTCAGGGGAATGAGGTCTGGCAGATTGGTTGTCTTCCACTTTACGGATTTTGGAAATTTGAAATATGTGCATCATACTATAGACACATTCTCAGGGTTCCAATGGGCTACTGCTCTCAACTCTGAAAAAGCTGATTCTGTTATTACACACCTGCTAGAGGTGATGGCAGTTATGGTTATCCCTGCACAAATATAAACTGACAATGCTCCAGCATATGTCTCCACAAAATTGGAACGGTTTTTCAAATATTATAACATAAAGCATGTCACCAGTATACCACACAATCCTAGAGGACAAGCAGTGGTTGAAAGATCTAATAGAACACTTAAGGAGATGCTCCATAGATAGGCTGGGAAGACAAAACCCCCAAACAGGGGTTGCATAATGCTTTATTGACACTAAACTTTCTTAATGCCAATAAAAAAGGACAAACAGCTGCAGAAAGACACTGGACTACGGAAAAAAACTGCTGAACTGAATCAACCAGTGTACTTCAAAGATGTACTAACCTTGGTATGGGAAGCCTGGACATGTGTTACATTGGGGTAGGGGTTTTCCATTTGTTTCCACAGGAGAAGAAAAACTGTGGATACCATCGAAGTTGATCAAGATTCAAGTTGAAAAAGACAAACCTCTTGACAAGGACAAGTGACAGGTATTTTATTGAACTAAATAGAAACCTCCCAAAGGAAAGGGAAGTGTTTTGCTTCTATCTTCACAGGAAAACTCATCTCCAGAAGTCCAAGAACACTACATGGGTAGATGCTTAAGATGAGAAGGCAGCTATAACCTTCAAACAAAAGCAATGTGCCATATGGTAAATTTTATAGCTGTCTCTCAAATAACTCTGTTTCTCTTTATTTTTCTAGTCCCTATTCAAGTAAATCAATGCTGGATTTAGAGTTGCATTTGGCTTTCCTCTTCTAAAATCCAAGCACATTGTTTAACTAAATTTTAGAGTTTCTGTATTGTATCAAGAAGCCAATTGATGTAATACAGAATGATAGAAGAATTTGGGGACTGTCTTTGTCTTTCTTGGGTCTTTCCTTCAAGGTGTACACCGTCTCATAATCTTTATTTTACCATGGTTGCCTTTTCCAGCATGCATATACATACAAGCAAACATTTCTCTGCTAACACTTATGTTTTAGTCCCACACAGCCAATGAAGAACCACCTGACAGCATTCCCTGGACAATCCGGAAGGAAACTGGGCCATACCTCCTAGACTGCACTGGATCCAACTTACTCCGTTTCAACTGACACTCTGACAAGTTGAGGATTTCAACCTAGATCTTCAATCAAGAAAATCCCATCTAACATGGACTGGATATAATCCATTAGAGACTTTCACTATACTAACGTTTTCTTCCCACAGGACCCCACGAGGCTACCATTGTCCCATTTCAACAGGAAGTAACTTGGAGGATGCTACACTCCTGATCCCCATTATTGTCTATTAGGGTAGTGTAAGCCTAGTTAGGGATAGCTTACTATTGTTTATGGTTGGGATTGGAAGGAGGTGTTCAGGCTTGGACACCTCTTTTCAGATGACTTAGGGTTTAGCAGATGTAGACATAGTTAGGATGTGTCATAGCAGATTATTGTATATTCTTGTATTTCACCTTTATGATTGTTAATTTTGGATACTTTACACTGTTAAGCTTTAATCTTCTTTTAGACTAAAGGGGGAATTATAGGGGACAGTGTAAGCCATGCCTGCTAGAAGCTGGCTACAGGTGTGCCTGACCATGCTTGTCAGGACGTGGTCAAGATGAGGTCAGGATGAGGCATGATAGGGTTTTAAGGGGCTGCAAGGCACATGGGAGCCCCTTCTCTCTGTCCTCCTAGTGCCCCTGGCACTTTCTGGCTTGCGTTTGGCTGGTGTTTTTCTAATAAAGGATATCCTTATCATAAACTCCTTTTATTTCTCAATACCTACCCCAATTCCCTTGTGCTCCCACCCTCCCATGTTCCCTACCAACCCTCCCCGAACCCATGCTCCAACTCCGCCCCAGGGGTAGTGAAGCCCTCCACCAGGGACTTTCAAAGTCTGTCATATCATTTGGGGGATACTATCGAAGCTGATTCTGGGCTGCAATAGTATCCCTCCATAGGGAATGAGCTCCTAAAATCCATTTGTGCTCTAGGGTTAAAGACTGGCTCCATTGTAAGAGGTCCTATAGACTGTCTTGACCTCCTAGCTGGCACCCACATTCAGAGGGCTTGGTTCAGTCCAATGCTGTTTCCCCAGATCTATGACTAGGGTCTCCATGCTCTCACTAGATCAGGTCAACTGTTTCTGTGGGTTTCTGCAGCACTGTCTTGGCTCCTTTGTTCATCCCTCCCTCTCCACAATTGGATTCCAAGAGTATGGTTCAGTGCTTAGCTGTAGGTGCATTTCTGCTTTGAACAGCTACTGGATGAAGGCTCTAGGAATGGTAACCAAGGCAGACAACAATCTCATTATAGGGGAAGGGTATCAAAGGCATTTTTCTCCACCACTGCTTGGATTCTTAGTTGGGTTCATCCCTGTGGATCCCCTAACATTTCCTCAATGCCAGACGTCTTTCCATACTGTATGCCCTCACTATATCAAGGCATCTCCTTTCTTGCCCTCCTCTATTCCTCATCTGTCCTCTTGTTCTCCTTTCCGCTTCTTGTTTCCCACCTCTTTCCTCTCCAACCCTGCTCTATGCTTCCACTTTTTTCAGCGGTTCTTGTCCCCATCCCCTTCTTTGAGGGACTATGCAATCTTCTCTTGGGGGCCTCATTGTTTCCTAGCTCCTCTGGCAGAGTGGATTGTAGACTGGTAATCCTTTGTTATATATCCAAAAGTCATATATGAGTGACTACATACTATGTTTATCTTTCTGTGACTGGGTTACCTCACTCAGGATGGTTTCTTCTAGTTCCATCCATTTGCCTGTGAATTTCAAGGTTCCATTGTTTTTTTTTTCTGCTGAGTAGTACTCCATTGTGTAAATGTACCACATTTTGTCTATCCATTCTTCCAGGTTCTATCTATTACAAATAATAGATAGAACTGCTTTGAACATATGTCCTTATTGTATGAATGTGAATCTATTCAGGATGTTCTGGCTTTCAAAGTTTCCATTGAGAAGTCTTTTGTAATTTGGATAGGTCTGCCTTTATATGTAACTTGGCCTTTTCCTTTTGCTGCTCTTAATATTTTTTCTTCATTCTGTAAGGTTTTTGTTTTGATTATTATGTGGCAGGGTGACTTTTTTTGTGGTCCAATCTATTTGGTGTTTTGTAAGCTTCTTGTACTTTCCTAGGTATATCCTTCTTTAGGTTGGGGAAGTTTTCTTCTATGATTTTGTTGAATATGCTTTCTGTACGTTTGAGCTGAATTTCTTCACCTTCTTTTATAGCTATTCTTAGGTTTAGTCCTTTCCCGGGGTCCCATATTTCTTGGATATTTTGTGCTAGGGAGTTGTTTAACTTGTGATTTTCTTTGGTTGATGACTGTATATCCTCCAGTGAGTCTTCAACACCTGAGATTCTCTCTCCATCTCTTGGATTAAATTGGTAATACTTACATCAGTGGTTCCTGCTTGTTTACTCAGCTTTTCTATTTCCAGCGTCCCCTCATTCTGTATTTTCTTTATTTTTTCTAATTCTGCATTCAAGCTGTGAACTGTTTGAACTGTTTCCTTAAATTATTTGGTTGCTTTTGGATTTCTTCAGATTATTTAAGAGATTTATTTATTTCTTGAATTTTTTGGTTTGTATTTTCCTCCACTTCATGTAATTTTTTCCTTGCTTTTTCATTGATTTCTCTAAGGGATTTTCTTGTTTCCTCTTCAAAGGTCTCTACCATCTTCATAATATAATTTTCAATGTCCATCTCTTCCTTATCCTCTGCATTGGGTTTTTCAGTTCTTGTTGGTGTGGAGTCCCTAGATTCTGGTGGTGTCATATTGGTCTTTCTGTTGTTGAGTGTGCTCTTATTGTGTCATCTTCCCATCCCTTCTTCGAGTGGGTGCAGGTGGCATCTCTCCCTCTCTTCTTGTCTCCTCACGCAAAGGGTGGAGGGTTGAGGAGGGACCAAGTGTGAAGTGTGTCCAGACTCAGGGTGAGCCTTCCTTTCTGGGCAGGTCCACTCTACTGGAGGGGCAGGCTCAGGAAGAAGTGAGGAGTGGTTTATGGGGGAGTTGGGGCCAGAGGAGAGCCCAGAGTTACCACAGGTGGAAGGCCACAGGCAGAAGCCAGAGGGCTGAGGGGGAACAAGGATGAGGTGTGGCCAGACTCAGGGTGGACTCCCCTGACTGTGCAGGTCCAGTCTACTAGAGGGGAACTCTCAGGAAAAATCGAGCAGGGATTGATAGGGGGAGTTGGGGCCAGAGGGGAGCCCAGACTCACCTCAGGCAGCAGGCAGAGGGCAGAGGGCAGAGGGCAGAGGGCAGAGGTCAGAGGGCACCACTTTTAATTTTCTTATCCTTAGATAATATCTGAATGGCATGTAAGCTGCCTTCCAAAAACAGTGTTCTATCTGCTAGCTTGCCATTATCCTCAGACATGGAACAAATTCTTTCTTCTAGAAGGCCATCTTTATGTTCTATGTTTGAATTTTATTTCTTAGATCCTTATAGTCTTATCCAATATTCTCAATCCCTCTTTGTAAGTATCCCATGCCTCCCATTTTATTTTTCATATCCTCAGTGCTGTGTTCAATATTTTAATCCTTCTCTCTAATTCATCAATAGTCATGGAATTCAAATAATCATCAGTAAAACACAACCTATAGGTGGGTGAGACCACAGCTTCTTAGTGAGAACTTCAATTCTCTCTGAGAATAAAAAGCATGGCTACCAGTACTACATACCCTTCTACCATCATTACTTCATGTCTGTTTCCTAGAAGATAAAAGCAAGAAAACAAGAGCACCTACCTTTCACTGTGAGCTCTGGGAGTCTAGAGTGTATGAATAATAATTTCTCAGCATAAAGCTTGGTATTGATATGCTATGTAAGATCTATTAAGTGTGCCTTTTAGCATGGAAAGACATCTCAATACAACAAATCTCAGTTTACCAGCTTCATAATTTAAAATTAGCTAGAGGCAATGACTTTTCAAGTTTTCCTTTCCCTTCTTTTCCTATTTTTCCTATAGAAGGACAGATGACTAAGCAGATTATTAAAGCAAAGTTTCTCCTAATTCTTGCTGTGACACAATACTCAAATCTCCCAAGACTCTGCCCCACTCTGCCTTGTAATCAGGCCAGTTCTTTGGAAACCTGTGCCTCATAAGAAATCAATAGCCATGGAGCAACTTTCATAAGATTTGCTCACTCTCTTCTGAGGTAAATAGGCTCTGCCTAGCAGCTATTGTATTATGCCATTTCTAAGACTAGTTATTCACCCATGATGATACCACTACTTTTGTACATGGTAAACTAATATGAGTCATAACTGAGGTTCAGAACAAGATTCTGAGGAACTAATTATATATAATATGACTTGACACTCACACCATCACATGACTTTAAAACACACAAACAGTGATGGAAGAACTACAGTTCAGACTCTTTAATCATTGAGAGCAGTTATATTAAGAACTCTGTCAGTATCATTTTAGTTTATTCATGCACTAGATCATTTAAAACTTTTTCTATTGCTAATGTATAGATGATATTAACTAGTGGAAGCTATGTGACTTCTTTAGAGAACAACTCCTGAGAGTAGTATAAGTGGCATTCCTTGACACAAGCTCTGGAGAACCTGATATGCTTGGCAAAGACCTGTGAACTGTTTGCTGCATGATTCTGGCCATGACCCCAGGAGCCTGTGTACTACATGTGCTCCTTGCTTTCACTATGCAAGCAATACTTCTGGTTGCACTAGCAAGTGGAAATTATTTCTACCACTCTCTGCCTGTCAGGAGACTGTATGGGAGAATCATAAATGAGTAGATGGAAGACTGAGATGAATTATGATTGAATTCATACATTCTTAGGTGAAGTTGACTTTTATCCTTACTTGAGGGTCCTCATGAGGAATATTTGGCACAGTTCCTTGTTGTATATGTTTTACTACTCACTCCATCCTCTTTTTTTTGATGTAAACTGTTCTCTTCAGAGTTTCAAGTTTCTTAGCCCTTTCACTACTGAAATTATAAACATAAAAAGCACAGCCAATTGTAGACAGGTATTCTCAGAATATTTTGGTTTGTATTTTCCTCCATTTCATGTAATTTTTCCTTGTTTTTTTTCATTGATTTCTCTAAGGGAATTTCTTATTTCCTCTTTAATGGTCTCTGCCATCTTCATAATATAATTTTAAGGTCCATATCTTCCTTATCCTCTGCATTGTGCTTTTCAGTTGTTGCTGATGTGGAGTCCCTAGGATTCCCTAGACCTATCATATTGGTCTTTCTGTTGTTGAGTGTGCTCTTATTGTGTCATCTTCCCATCCCTTCTTCGAGTGGGTGCAGGTGGCATCTCTCCCTCTCTTCTAGTCTCCTCAAGCAAAGGGTGGAGGGAGGAGGAGGGACCAAGTGTGAGGTATGTCCAGACTTAGGGTGAGCCTTCCTTTCTGGGCAGGTCTACTTTACTGGAGGGGCAGGCTCAGGAAGAAAGAGAGGGGTTATGGGGAAGTTGGGGCAGAGCAGAGTCCAGACTCACCTCAGGCATCAGGCAGAGGCCAGAGAGCAGAGGGGGACAAGGGTGAGGTGTGGCCAGTCTTGGGGTGGGCTCCCCTGGCTGGGCAGGTCCACTCTCCTGAGAGGCAGGCTCAGGAAGAAGTGAGGAGCAGTTTTCAGGGGGAGTTCAGGCCAGAGGAGAGCTCAGACTCATCTCATGTGGCAGGCAGCAGGCAGCAGGCAGCAGGCAGAAGGCAGAGGGCTGAGGGGGGACAAGGAAAAAGTGTTCCCAGACTCATGGTGGGCCTTCCTGTCTTGGCAGGTCCAATCTACTGGAGGATCAGGCTCAGGAAGAAGGAGGGGGTAATGGGGAAGTTGGGGGCAAAGCAGTGACCAGACTCACCTCAGGCAGCCTTCATTGGAGACTAGGGGAGGGCAAGGGGTATGGCCAGACACAGGGTGGGCTGCCTGGGCTGGGCAGTTCCACTCTGCTGGAGGGGAATTCTCAGGAAGAATCAAGGAGGCATTGATGGGGGCAGTTGGGGCCAGAGGAGAGTCCAGACTCTCCCCAGGCAGCAGGGGGAGGGCAGAGGGCAGCACATTTAATACTCTTTTTTTCCATTTCTTTATTTTTAATTTTATTTTTTGTAACATTTTTTTAGTTCAAATGAGGAACAAGCTTGCTTCACATGTCAAACCCTTCTCCCTCCATGCCCCCAACCTTCCCCTCAACCCCCTACCTGCCCTCCACCCCATCCACCCTCTAATCCCCAGGCAGGGTAGGGCCCTCGATGGGCCTCCATAAAGTCGACCACATCACCCTGGGCCTGGCCTAGGGCCTTCCCCCTGTGTCCAGGCGAAGAGTGCATACCTTAACATGGAATGGACTCTCAAAGTCCCTTGTTACACTAGGGAAAAATAATAATCCACTACCAAGGGCCCCCTAGAGTGTGGAGGCCTCCTCATTGACATCCATGTTTAGGTGTCTGATTCAGTCCTGTGCTGGCCTCCCAGACAGCAGTCTGGGGTCCATGTGCTCCCCCTTGTTCAGGACAGCTGATTCTGTGGGTTTCACCAGCCTGGTACGGACCCCTTTGATCTTCATTCCTCTCTCTCTACAACTAGGTTCCAGAGTTCATTGTATATCTGTGGGTGTCTGCCTCTGCTTCCATCAGCCACTAGATGAGGGCTCTAGGATGGCATAAAAAGTAGTAATCAGTCTCATTATAGGGGAAGGGAATTTAGGTTATCCTCTCCATCATTGCCTAGATTGTCGTGTCATCCTTGTAGATCTCTGGAAATCTCCCTAGTGCCAGATCTCTCCTTGGACCTATAATGGCTTGCTCTGATATGGTATCCCTCATCCTGCACTCCTCTATTCTTCCCCCAACTCAACATTTCTGCTCTTCCATTTCCTTCTTTCCCTGCCTCTTCTCCTCCTCTCATTCTGCCAGCTCCCTCTCCACTACCCTCATGCTCCCAATTAGGCCAGGAGATAGTGGCCCTTCCCATTCTCTGGGGTCCATGCATTTTTTTCTCTTAGAGCCCAGACTCATCTCAGGTAGGAGGCAGAGGGAAGTACATTTAATATTCTTATCCTTAGATATTATCTGTATGGCATGTACGCTACCTTCCAGAAACAGTGTTCTATCTGCTAGCTTGTCATTATCCTCAGACATGGAACAAATTCTATCTTCTAGTTGGCCATTTTTATGTTCTTTTTTCCATCTTTTTTATTTGAATTAGAAATGAGACTGTTTTACATGTCACTCCCAGGTTCCCCTTCCTCCCTCTTCCCCTACCTCCCCCCGAAACTAAAAGCCCACCTATCACATATCCTTTCTGCTCCTCAGGGAGGGTTCGGCCTTCCATAGGGGGTCATCAGCATCTATCATTTCCTTTGGGATAGGGCCTAGGCCGACCCTGGTGTGTCTTGGCTCGGGAACTATACCTCTATGTGGATTGGGCTCCCAAAGAACACACCCATGCTAGGGATAAGTACTGAATTACTACAGTAGGTCTTGTAGATTTCTGAGGTCTCTTCCTTGAAACCCAGGTTTCCAGGGTCTTGATCTGTCCTATGCTGGTATCCCAGCTATCAGTCTGGGGATCAAGAGCTCACCATTGTTCAGGTCAGCTGTTTCTGTGGGTTTCACTAGCCTGATCTGGACCCCTTTGCTCATCACTTGTTCTTCTCTGCAAATGGATTCCAGTTCAGTTCAGGGATTATCTGTTGGTGTCTGCTTCTACTTCCACAAGCTGCTGGATGAAGACTAAAGGAAGGCATAAAAGACAGACATCAATCTCATTATCAGGGGAGGGCATTTAAGGTAGCCTCTCCTCTGTTGCTTAGATTGTTAGTTGGTGTCATCTTTGTAGATCTCCAGACCTTTCCCTAGTGCCTGATTTCTCTGTAAACCTAAAATGTCTCCCTCTATTATGGTATCTCCTTTCTTGTCTTCTTTTGAGTCTTCCCCTGACTCAACCTTTCTGCTCCCTCATGTCCTCCTCACACCTCCTCTTCTCCCCTTCTCATTCTCCTAGTACCCTCCCCCTCCTCCTTGTTCCCAATTTTCTCAGGAGATCTTGACCCTTTCACCTTCTCCAGGGGACCACGTATGCTTTCTTAGGGTCCTCCTTGTTTACTAGCGTCTCTGGCATTGTGGATTTTAGGCAAGTAATCCTTTGTTCTATGTCTAAAATCCACATATGAGTGAGTACATACCATGTTTGTCTTTTTGTGATTGGGTGACCTTGCTCAGAATGGTTTCTTATATTTCCAACCATTTTCCTGCAAATTCCAAGATTCCATTGTTTTTTTCTGGTAAGTAGTACCACATTTTCTCTATCCATTCTTCAATTGGGGGGCATCTAGGTTGCTTCCAGGTTCTGGCTATTACAAACAATGCTGCTATGAACATCGATGTCCTGGTTTTATGAATGTGCTTCTTTTGGGGATATGCCTAAGAGTGGGATTGCTGCATCTTGTGGTAGACTGATTCCCATTTTCCTGAGGAGTCACCATACTGATTTCCAAAGTGGCTGTACATGTTGGCACTCCTACCAGCATTTGAGGAGTGTTCCTCTTTTTCCATATCCTCTCCAGCATAAACTACCATTGGTGTATGCTGGATTGTAGAAGACTGCAGACAGTCCATGTCTATCACCCTGCACAAAACTTAAGTCCAAATGGATCAAGACCTTAACATCAATCCAGCCACACTGAACCTATTAGAAGACAACATGGGAAATACCCTTGAATTAATTGGAACAGGAGACCACTTTCTGAACATTAAACCAGTAGCACAGACACTGAAATTAACAATTGATAAATGGGACTTCCTGAAATTGAGAAGCTGTTGTAAGGCAAAGGACACAGTCAGCAAGACAAAATGGCAGCCCACAGACTGGGAAAAGATATTCACCAGGGCTGATATCCAAAATATACAAAGAACTCAAGAAGCTAGTCTCCAAAACACCAAACAATCCAATTAAAAAGTGGGGTACAGAATTAAATAGATAATTCTCAACTGAGGAATCTAAAATGGCTGAAAGGCACATAAGAAAGTGTTCAACATCCTTAGCCATCAGGGAAATGCAAATCAAAACAACTCTGAGATACCATCTTACTATCGTTAGAATGGCAAAAATCATTTTTATGTTCTATGCTTTGAATTTTATTTCTTAGATCCTTAATGCCTCAACCCCATGCCTCCTATTTTGTTTGTCATATCCTCGGTGCTGTGTTCAATATTTTCAATCCTTCTTTCTGACTCATCAATAGCCATGAAACCAAAATAATCATTAATAAAACACAACCTATAGGTGGGTGAGACCACAGCTTCTTAGTGAGAACTTCACTTCCCTCTGAGAATAAAAAGCATGGCTACCAGTACTACATACCCTTCTACCATCATTACTTCATGTCTGTTTCCTAGAAGATAAAAGCAAGAAAACAAGAGCACCTACCTTTCACTGTGAGCTCTGGGAGTCTAGAGTGTATAAATAATAATTTCTCAGCATAAAGCTTGGTATTGATATGCTATGTAAGATCTATTAAGTGTGCCTTTTAGCATGGAAAGACATCTCAATACAACAAATCTCAGTTTACCAGCTTCATAATTTAAAATTAGCTAGAGGCAATGACTTTTCAAGTTTTCCTTTCCCTTCTTTTCCTATTTTTCCTATAGAAGGACAGATGACTAAGCAGATTATTAAAGCAAAGTTTCTCCTAATTCTTGCTGTGACACAATACTCAAATCTCCCAAGACTCTGCCCCACTCTGCCTTGTAATCAGGCCAGTTCTTTGGAAACCTGTGCCTCATAAGAAATCAATAGCCATGGAGCAACTTTCATAAGATTTGCTCACTCTCTTCTGAGGTAAATAGGCTCTGCCTAGCAGCTATTGTATTATGCCATTTCTAAGACTAGTTATTCACCCATGATGATACCACTACTTTTGTACATGGTAAACTAATATGAGTCATAACTGAGGTTCAGAACCAGATTCTGAGGAACTAATTATATATAATATGACTTGACACTCACACCATCACATGACTTTAAAACACACAAACAGTGATGGAAGAACTACAGTTCAGACTCTTTAATCATTGAGAGCAGTTATATTAAGAACTCTGTCAGTATCATTTTAGTTTATTCATGCACTAGATCATTTAAAACTTTTTCTATTGCTAATGTATAGATGATATTAACTAGTGGAAGCTATGTGACTTCTTTAGAGAACAACTCCTGAGAGTAGTATAAGTGGCATTCCTTGACACAAGCTCTGGAGAACCTGATATGCTTGGCAAAGACCTGTGAACTGTTTGCTGCATGATTCTGGCCATGACCCCAGGAGCCTGTGTACTACATGTGCTCCTTG
>NW_023277275.1:0-36540 GCF_003668045.3 Cricetulus griseus | reverse complement strand
AGTCCTTCAGGTGAACTACAGTATGTGCTGTAAAGGTAACATCCTGTTTTCTTAAGAAGCCCAGATTCATGGTTACACTTGAAGCATCAAAGGCTTTAGGGTCTGAGTCATCTCCACTGTATACTTTAGGCAATATTCCATGACTCAAAAGGTGAGTCATCAGGAGTAAGTTTTCCCCTCCTAATCTTTATCTCATCTGTGACTGACAAATTAAAACTAAAAGCAGCCAACAGTATGGCTAGCATAGTGATATTAAGGAGAGCTTGTAGCACACAGGCTCCTGGGGTCATGCCCAGAATCATGTAGCAAACAATCCACAGGTCTTTGTAAGCAGACCAGAATCTCCAGGGCTAGTGTTGTGAGGAAGACCACTCATGCTACTCTCAGGACTTGTTCTCCAAAGAATTCACATAGTTCCCACCAGCTAATATCATCTATGCACTAGCCATAGGAAAGGTTTTAAATGCTGTGGTACATGAACAAACTCCGACAATACTGACAAAGATCTTACTCTAACTGCTCTGAATGTTTAAAGAGTCTGAACTGTAGTTCTTCCATCACTGTGTGTGAGTTTTAAAGTCATGTGATGGTGTGAGTGTGGAGTCATATTATATAATTAGTTCCTCATGATCGGGTTCTGAACCTCAGTTGACTCATATTAGTTTATCATTTACAAAAGTAGTAATATCATCATGGTTGAATAACTAGTCTTGGAAATGCCATAATAAATAGGTGCTAGGCAGAACCTATTTACCTCAGAAGAGAGTGAGTAAATCTTATGAAAGTTGCTCTATGGTTATTGATTTCTTATGAAGCACAGGTTTCCAAAGAACTTGCCTGATTACAAGGCAGAGTCAGGGAGACTGCTTTCTTGGGAGCTTTGAATATTGTGACACAGTAAGAATTATGAAGAACTTTGTTTAAATAGTCTGCTTAGTCATCTGTCCTTCTATAGGAAAAATAGGAAAAAGGGGCAAGAAAAACTTGGAAAGTCATTGCTCTAGCTAAAGTTAAATTACGAAGCTGGAAAATTGAGGTTTGTTGCATTATTATATATTTCTATGCTAAAAAGGCACACTTAATAGTGCTTACAGAGCATATCAATACCAAGCTTTCTGCTGAGAAATTAATATCCATGCACTCTCGACCCCGCACCCCATAGTAAAAGATAGGTGCTCTTGTTTTCTTCCTTTTATCTACTAGGAAACAGATATGGAGTAACGATGATAGAAGGCTATGTAGTACTGGTAGCCATGCTTTTCATTCTCAGAAGGAAGTGAAGTTCTCACTCAGAAGCTGTGTTTTCAACCACTTTTACGTTGTGTTTTGTTAATGATCATTTTTGTTGCATGACTATTGCTGAACTGGGATTGACATGTAACCTCTCTCAATGTTCGGAGGTATTTTTTTAATAAGTAAGCTTATGGATTCAGGCATGCCTTCACGTTATACAGGACAATAATTTGATGTGTAACCATGATTCTGTTTTTTCTTTTTGTAAAGGGTATTATGTAGGCCACATTGGCATAAACTTAATGTGGGGCCAATGATGGACTTGAACTCCCATATTCCTACCTCTATTTCCCAAGTGCTGCCATTTCACTTGTGACAGCATGAATAGACAGCAATAATTTTGTAGAATTCCATGTAGTTGTTTCATCACCGAGGTTTTTAGCTCAATGGGTTCAGATTTTGAAGTTTAACTCTGTAAGTAATATAATTTTTTGAAGTGGAAACATACTTGGCTATGGTAAAATTTCAAATTATGGAGAAATACAGTAGTGTAACATCCTCCTTTCCACTCCCATTTACATACCACTAATATTTGTTGAAGAGTGTGGGTAGTAATTGAGTTTTGTCTCCAGATTTTGTCAAAAGCTGTATCTCAGGCTCTAGTTCATATTTGATGATAAATCTTTTCAAGGGTTAGAAAAATAAAGTAAGGAGCATGTCTCATAGGCACATATTTAAGATTAATGTTGGTTAATGGTGAGGGTCAGATAAGCCACTTGTCTCAGTAAGACTGCTTTACCCTGTCTACAGTCACAACATTTTCTTCATCTCCTGCTCCTGTAAGATACTCCTTTACTTTGATTGCTCTGAAATCTTTCATCTACTAGTACTAATAATGATGCAGTCTCTTTAATAAGTCAATATTCACAGTGAAATAATCTTGTCCTGATTTTATATTCTTGGAAGAAAAATATTGGTCTAAAGCAGAGGAACCACACTGATTAACACTCACTGTGATAGACAAGCTTATGAATTAAAGATGGCTTATACACAGTGGACAGTCAGAAAGTAAGTCAACAAACTGGCCATTTCTTTCATTCTTCATAACCCATGAATGTCAGCTTCTTTTTTACATTTTATGTAATTTATAATAAATTTAAAATTGCATACCAATCCAAGTTCCCTATCCCCCCTGTCTTCTCACTACACCCACTATCCCCCCATCCTAACCCACCCCCACAGAGAGGGTGAGGTTTCTCAAGGGGAATCACCCAAGTCTGTCACATCATTTGGGGAAAGACCCAGACCCTCCCAAATGTATCTAGGCTGAACAAGTCATCTTTCCACAGGGAACAGGTTTAAAAATATGGCAGGATTTTCTGAAGGAGGCAGAAGCAAGAGGATCATGAGTTCTAGGGCAGCATAGCAATTTCTTAGTACTTATCCCTTCTTTGAAATAAGTTGTAAAAACTCAAAGTATGAAACAGTCATTTCTTGGTCTTTTCCTTGATATCAAAATATCGTTCTTCCTTTCCTTTGATTATTTTTCCCATTCCTCTTCTCTGTTATAGCTCATCGCATTACATATACTGTGCTTGTTATCTTCATGTTCATGTGATATATTCACCATGATATTTCTCAGTGTGATGCAGACTTTCTCATTGAACATAATATCTAGCTAGGTCCAGCAAACCCTGAGCATCTGGGGATGCTCATTGAGGGTGGTATGTCTCTCTATACCACACCCTCTTCCCTTTCCCTTTTTCTTTTGAAGAACCCCTCAGTTCCCCTTCTCATTTAAGGTTTTATGAAAGGCTTCTTCTCGACTGTTTGCTTTCCCTTGACCTTCATAAAGTATAATCATTGAATTTACACTCACCATTCCTTGGCCCTGAGCTGTCCAATTTTAACAGCCTCCTCTATTTCTTTCCTATCATCATAGATCTGAGAGTTGACATGAGACAGTTTGCTCCTGTTGCCTTCTTTTTTATCTAAAAAACATGGTTGTAGGAGTTCATTCCTCCATATTGTATCCAGAAGACATTTTTAAAAACATTTGCCTATATTGGGGCTTCCATTAATGTTTCTTGCATCATTAGTCTGATTCCTGAGTATACATCACAAGAAGTAATCTATTCTTTGTGCACAAAAGCACTCTCCACCTTTCTCTTTAGTTGTGTTCATTTGCAATACAGAATATTTCCCTCCTATACCTTCTTCCCAAGTCCATGAAAAACTCCTCCTAGAATCCTTCCTAATCATGACTGCTGCAAGTGACCCCTTTCCTCATTTCTGTTTTACTGACTTTGGTTACTACTTTCAGACATCTCATTGTTTCATTTTATATAGTGATTCAAATAACAGAGTGTTTGGGTAATATAAAGTTTGACATTGATGGAGATAAACTTCAAACTTTCAAATACTGTCCAAATCTTGCCCAGCAGTTGTTAAGTTCAAAGAATAAAGAATTTCCTTGGTCTTGTTTGCTTCCATTGCATAATTAGTCATACAAATGCAACTATAGACCTGGTTTTAAGTAGTTAGTAAAAAAAAGTATGACCTACCAAGAGTAAGGGACCAAAATTTCAGTATTTGTAATATTTTTACATGCATTGTTTTCGTCTGTAAGAATGAAAGTGCTTTAAGAATCTTGTATGGTTTTTCATGCCTATAATTTTAGACATCAAAGAGCATGTGAAGTAGGATTGACAAGATTACAAAGTAGCAAGTTAGTAAGTAGCAGATCTGATACATGTGCATTAAAGCCACCATGTCTAACTGAACATATGAATACATGCAGAACACAAGTCAAAAGCAGCATGTGGGAGTTTATGTTCATAATCTCATCACACAGAATGCCGAGAAGCCTGTAAAGAAAGAGAAAAATGGGGGCGGGGGCAACAGAGGCATTGATCAAAGGGAATGGTGAGGTGAATGAAGCATATGTGATATGCAGTGGAAGGGAAATACCGGTGACAGAAATTACAGGTGTGGAAGTGTTGGAGAGGCATTGGTGACACAAGAAGTGCAGGAAAAATCAGGAAGAAAGGGTCTCAGCAGTG
This sequence comes from Cricetulus griseus, assembly GCF_003668045.3. Classification (NCBI taxonomy): domain Eukaryota; kingdom Metazoa; phylum Chordata; class Mammalia; order Rodentia; family Cricetidae; genus Cricetulus; species Cricetulus griseus. Next base: position 32,245 of record NW_023277275.1, on the reverse strand, counting down.
GTGAGTGAGGCATAAAATACATAATTTTGGAACTTAATTCAGAGCTATCTGATGAGACAAGACCTCTTGGTTAGTACTCATCAAGTGGCTATGGTTAAGTCTGCCACAAATATTCTGAGGACTTTAGGAAAGACACAATCACCACCAGCAATTACATGGAATCTGAATGGGCTAAACACTATAATCATGAAACAGATGTCAATGATGACTATTCTTTTCAAAAATGAGATATTCATATACATATTTTTTGAATCATAATGGAATGAGAATAAAACAGAAATAAAATATAGTAAACCATAATATGTAAACAGTAAGCAAGTGAGAGTTGGTATATAGATACCAGACCTAGGAGAATGAAAATGAAATCATTTTAGCCCTAAATGGTGACATATAGGAATTCAAGGCAGGAAAACATTGTGATTTCTTGGCAACTCTCAATTACTCATAGAATCATTGTCATAAAACTCACAAACAGAGAAACTCTCATGATTCATACTTGTAAACAAAGTGGGCATGTCAGAAAAATGAAAAGACAATCTAGCAAGGAAAACTCACAGTTGTTATTCTTTCTATAATTAGTAAATATCAACAAAATACATCTTCATAAATGAGAGGTTTACTTCAGAAATATAATACTTGAAATTCTAGATTTAGAATACCTTCACAGTCACAGGGTAAAAAGCAGTACAAATCTATGTCTAAGAGTACTAATAAATTTGTCTTAATATAAAGTCATGAAGAAAATACATTTTATTTTTTAAATTTTGATTCTTTAATTATTGCTTATATTAATATCTGGCTCCCTGAAATCCACGACCCATTTTTGTTCAGTGCAAGCCCCATTCTGGGGGGCCTCTGCTTTCAGAGCCTAAAGGCCAGGAAAGGCTGCCCATCCCAGAAGCCACGTGACCCAAGAGGGCTCTACAACACTACCGCATTCCAGGTCCCTGCACTGACCCGTCCTGCGGGTCCAGTTATTCAGGGTCTGAAGGAAGGCTGCCTGAAAAAGTCATGGGCAAGAGAAAGAAGGGAGACCAAGTGGCGCAAGAAAAGACAGGAGTCCGTCTGTGCAATGTCAAGGTCTCATTTACTGAAGCTAGAGGATGGGCTTAATGGCCCTGCAATGAGACAGCCTGGGCAAGCGGGGAGAATAGCAGGAAGGAACATCTGGTATTTTCTTGGCCTGGAACATTCTGTATCACGTGGAACATCTTTGTGATTTTCTTTGGAACAGCGAGCAGGAAGGCCCCACAACCTTTTCTCGGAACAGAAGCCATTTGCGGTCCCTCTTGGCTAAACCGTGCCTAATTATAGGTTACAGGAGGCTCACAGGGTTGGGCTTTAAGCCACATAGTTGGGCCTATGGCCCTTTACACTGCACTGCAACCAATCGCACGAGTTCAACCTGCCTGTGCACAGAGATCCTACATGCTTTTGGCTTGATCTGCCACTACCAAAGTTCCATCGAACACAGTGAGTTAAACATTCTAGGCCTGCAGCCTCCCCTGCTGCCTGTTGTGCTCACTCTACACTCTCCACCTGATCAGGAGAGGGTTTTTTTTTTAGTTCAAATTAGGAACAAGCTTGTTTCACATGTCAATCCTTTCTCCCTCTCGATCCCCTCACCATCTCACCATCACCCCTCCTAACCCACCCTGACCTACCCCCACCCCATCCACCCTCCACTCCCCAGGCAGGGGAGGGCCCTCAACCAGGGGCTCCACAAAGTCCACCACATCATCCTGGACCTGGCCTAGGCCCTTCCCCATGGGCCCAGGGTAAGAGTGCATCCCTTCATGTGGGATGGACTCTCAAAGTCCCTTCTTACACCCAGGGAAAAGTCCCTTCTTACACTATCAGGGGCCCCTAGAGTGGAGAGGCCTCCTCATTGACATCCATGTTCAGGGGTCTAGATCAGTCCTGGAATGACCTCCCAGACAGCATCTGGGATGCTGTTCCCCCTTGTTCAGGCCAGCTGTTTCTGTGGGTTTCATGAGCCTGGTACAGACCCCTTCGATCTTCATTCCTCCCTCTCTGCAATTAAGTTCCAGAGTTCAGTTCACTGTGTATCTGTGGATGTCTGCCTCTGCTTCCATCAGCCACTGGATGAGGGCTCTAGAATGGCATAAAAAGTAGTCATCAATATCATTTTAGGGGAAGGATATTTAGGTTATCCTCTCCATAATTGCCTGGACTGTCAGTTTGTGTCATCCTAGTAGGTCTTTGGAAATCTCTCTAGTGCCAGATCTCTCTTAGACTTATAATGGATCCCTGTAATATGGTATCTCTCATTCTGCTCTCCTCAGTTCTTCTCCCAACTCAATATTTCTGCTCCTCCATTTCCTCTCCTCTACTCCTCTTCTCCTGCTCTCATTCTGGCACTCCCTCTCCCCTATTCTCATGCTTCCAATTAGCTCAGGAGTTCCTGCCCCTTCCCAATCCTGGGGTTCATGCATTTATTGCCTAGAGTCCTTCATGTTTCCTAATTTCTTTGGTGAAGAGGATTGTAGGCTGGTAATCCTTTGTTCTATGTCTAAAACCCACATATGAGTGAGTACATACCATGTTTGTCTTTTTGTGATTGGGTTACCTTGCTCAGAATGGTTTCTTATATTTCCAACCATTTTCCTGCAAATTTCAGGATTCCATTGTTTTTTTTTTTTTTCTGGTAAGTAGTACTCCATTGTGTGAATGTACCACATTTTCTCTATCCATTCTTCAATTTTGGGGGCATCTAGGTTGCTTCCAGGTTCTGGCTATTACAAACAATGCTGCTATGAACATCGTTGAACAGATGTCCTTGTTTTATGAATGTGCTTCTTTTGGGGATATGCCTAAGAGTGGGATTGCTGTATCTTGTGGTAGACTGATTCCCATTTTCCTGAGGAGTCACCATACTGATTTCCAAAGTGGCTGTACATGTTGGCACTCCCACCAGCAATGGAGGAGTGTTCCTTTTTCTCCACATCCTCTCCAGCATACATTGTCATTGGTGTTTTCGATGTTAGCCATTCTGACAGGTGTGAGGTGGTATCTCAGAATTGTTTTGAGTTGCATTTCTCTGATGGCCACGGATTTTGAACACTTTCTTAAGTGTCTTTCAGCCATTTTAGATTCCTCTGTTGAGAATTCTCTATTTAGTTCTGCACCCCACTTTTTAATTTCATTGTTTGGTGTCTTGGTGGCTAGCTTCTTGAGTTCATTGTATATTTTGGAAATCTGCCCTCTGTCAGATGTGGAGTTTGTGAAGATATCCTAACCTGTAACCTCTCGTAATACCTGGCACCAACTGAAACCCACGACCCATTCTGGCTCTTTGCAAGCCTGCAGCTAGTAGAACAGAAGCTAAATGGACAGAGCTGTCTACTGTTCAAGCTGAAATGTAGCACATTTATAATAACATAAAGACAGAGAGATGCTCCATTTCAGAGGCACTAGAGGCTAAGCGTGCCTCGGACCATGATGAATTAAAGAATATATGTAACCAACTAGAAACTCAGATAGTCTCTCTCTTTTATTCCTTTGTTACTAAAGTACAGGATACCCAGGATAGGATTCAACAATCGGTTAATGCCATTAAATCAATGGCTGGAAAATGCAAGAGGGACTATGATAGAATCAGCTGCGTTTCAAAGCTTGCATGATGAATTACAGAACAGAGATAACAAACTAGAAAAGTCTATCAAGTCGATTGCTGGGGCAAATCACAAACTTGATTCTAAATTTCAATTCCTGGATGGCACTCTCCATCCAGATGCTAGCTAGGGACGAACTATTACATGTCTAGAAAACCTTGTAGAACAACAGTCACAGCAATTCCTGGATTCAATATCATGCCTTGAAACTTTCATGATGAATGAGATTAAAACCTCCCATGAGGATGTCATGGCTAGGCTAAAGGACCAATTTGAGGACGAGGAGACAGAATCGCTCCACATGGAAGCACCTACTACAAACAGGTATTTCAATCATTCTAAAGTTGTTATGCATACACCGTTAGTCTACTCAGCAACAGTAGTGGAAAAGCCACCAACTAAAAAACACTCCCAGGGGCAGACAGTATGTGTCTGGAAACCAATACAGTATACTAACATTTTCTTCCCATAGGACCCCACAAGGCTACCATCGTCACATTTCAGCAGGAAGTATCTTGGAAGATGCTATGCCCCCATTCCCCATTATTGCTTATTAGGGTTGTGTAAGCTTAGTTAGGAATAACTTTCTTATTGTTAAGAATTGGGATTGGAAGGAGGTGTTCAAGATGGACACCCTTTTAAGATGACTTTAGGGATTATCTAGAATAGACATAGTTAGGATGTGCAATAGCAGATTTTTGTATCTTCTTGTATTTCATCTTTATGATTGTTAATTTTGGATGTTTTACACTATTAAGTTTTAATCCTCTTTTAGGCTAAAAGGGGAATTGTAGGGAGTCATGTAGCCACGCCTCCTAGGAGCTAGCTACAGGTGTGCTTGACTATGCCTGTCAGGGCATGGTCAGGGGAGGTTCAGGATGATGGGTAGGGAGTTCTTAAGGGGCAGCAGACACGTGGGGAGTCCCTCTCTCTGGCTTCCCTAAACTGCTGCCTCTGGGCATGCTCTGGCTTGTGCTTGGCTGGTATTACTTGAATAAAGACATCCTAGCCTGTAACCTCTCATAATAACTTTCTCTTCTAGAAGATTCAGTGTGGCTGGATTTATGGTGAGATCTTTGATCCATTTGTACTTAAGATTTATGCATGGTTACAGATATGGATCTATCTGCAATCTTCTGCATGTCCAAATCCAGCACCATTTGTTGAAGATGCCATCTTTCTTCCATTATATAGATTTAGAATCTTTGTCAAAAATAAGGTGTTCATAGGTGTGTGGGTTAATATCAAGATTTTCAATTTGATTCCATTGGTCTATCTGTCTATTTTGTGCCAGTACCAAGCTGTTTTCAGAACTATGACTCTATAATAGAGCTTGAAGTCAGAGATGGTGATGCCACCAGATGATCCTTTATTGTGCAGTGTTGTTTTGGGTATCCTGGGATTTTTGTTTTTCCATATAAAGTTGAGTATTGTTCTTTCAAGGTCTGTGAAGAACTGTGTTGGAATTTTGATGGGGATTGCATTGACTCTGTAGATTACTTTTGGCAAGATTGCCATTTTTACTATGTTTATTCTACCTATGCAAGAGCATGGGAGATCTTACCTTCTTCTGGTATCTTTTTTCTTTAAAGACTCAAAGTTCTTACTACACAGGTCTTGCACTTTTTTGGTTAGTGTTAAAGCAAGATATTTTATGTTGCTGTGGATCTTGTGAAGTGTGATGTTTCTCTGATTTCTTTCTCATTAAATTCATCATCTGTATAAAGCAGGGCTACTAATTTTTTTGAGTTAGTTTTGTATCCTGCTACTTTGCTGAAGGTGTTTATCAGCTGTAGAAGTTCCCTGGTAGTTTTTTGGGTCACTCATGTAGTCTATCATATCATCTGGAAATAGTAAGAGTTTGACTTCTTCCTTTCCAATTTGTATCCCTTTGATCTCCTTTTGTTGTCTTATTGCTCTAGATAGAGTTTCAAGTACAGAAAAAAGAAAATATTAAGAGCAGCAAAGGAAAAAGCCCAAGTAACATATAATGGCAGACCTATCAGAATCACACCCGACTTCTCAAATTAAACTTTAAAAGCCTGAAGGTCCTGGATAGATACCCTAAAAACACTAAGGGAGCATGGATGCCAACCCAGACTACTGTACCCAGCAAAACTTTCAATCACTATAGATGGAGAAAACAAGATATTCCATGACAAAACCATACTTAAACAATACATATCCACAAATCCAGCACCCCAGAAATTTCTAGAAGGAAAACTCTAACTCAACGAAGATAACTACACTCACAAAAACATAGGCAATAGATAATCCAATTTTACAAAACAGGAAAAGAAACAGGAAGGTGAAATACACACACAATGACACCACCAACAATAAATCCAAAACAAACAGGAACCAACAATCAATGGACATTAATATCTCTCAATGTCAATGGTCTTAACCTGCCCATAAAAAGATGCAGGCTAACAGAATGGATACGAAGACAGAATCCATCCTTCTCCTGTATACAAGAAACACACCTCAACTTCAAAGACAGGCATTATCTCAGAGTAAAGGGCTGGGAAAAGATTTTCCAATCAAGTGGACCCAAGAAACAAGCTGGTGTAGCAATCCTAATATCTAACAAATTAGACTTCAAACTAAAATCATTCAAAAGTGATGAAGAAGGACATTTCATACTTATCACAGGAAAAGTCCATCAAGATGAAGTCTCAATCCTAAACATGAAAGCACCCACATTTGTAAAAGAAATATTACTAAAGCTCAAACCACACATAAAACCACACACACTTATAGTAGGAGACTTCAACACCCTGATTGGGAGAGTTTTAAATTTCACACAGCCTTCCCCGAGGTTTTTACTGCTTTAGGTGGCTTATGTATGGAAACCTATAGACCTGAAGGATCTTAAGCATATTAAAGAATCAGTTGTCTCATATGGTCTTCATAGCCCATACTTAAAACAGCTATTACATTCATGGGCAACCTTTAATAGGCTGACACCTGCAGATTGGGTAGGATTGTTATCAGCTCTACTTGAGAATTCTTGTCAAATCTAGTGGAAAGCATTGGTATGGGAGGAAGTAAAGCTTCATGAGTGTCAGGACATAAGAGATGGTTATGAAGCTCCCTGGATAAGATTCTTGGTGAGGGTATTTATGCTGACCCACAGGTTTAGGCTGAATATGACTACTATATGGTGTCCCTAGCAGGAAAGCAGCACTAAACTCCTGGGATAAGCTTTGTGAGCCAGGAAGCTTATACAAGAATAGAAGAGGGACCAACAGAACTATTCCAGGAATGGTTAGAAAGGTTGACCAGGGCAGTAGAATTACAAGTAACAGATCTGGCGGTAAGACATTCGATTGTATATAAAAAAGCTTATGACAATGCAAACTCAATATGTAAAAGAATACATTTGCCTTTAAAGATCATATCAGCTCTGCTAGAAGAATGGGTTTTACATATGGCCCACATTGACTATAGTGTGCAAGATGCTGGAGTCTGGGCAGGAGAAGCTATCCGAAGAGGTTTCAAAAGGCAGCAGGAGATAAAGAGTTCCAGAGGTGATGATAGAAGGACTTGGGAATGAAAAACACCTTACAGGAATCAATGTAAGTACCAAGAAGCCAGGGTTCATCACTATTATGAACCAGAACCTTGGGTAGGAAGAGCCATCTCCAGGAGACTATGAAGATGTCAGGAACCTAGATGTTTCAGTTGTGGTAGAATGGGACATATCAAGAGAAATTGTAGGCAAAGAAAGTCTAACGATCCCGCACTAGAAAGGCCACTGCCTTCTGGATTGTGTAGGAGATGTGGTAAGGGCAGACACTGGACTAATGAGTGTAGAAAAACCAGGGACATGCAAGGAACGTGTTAAGGCTGGGAAACTCCGAAGGCGGCCTCAAGAACGTCTCCACATAGAAAAAGATCCAGTCATTTCCGGTAGCAGTGGAAGACAATCTCTCACAGGACGAATAGATAATTCTTTGTCTATTGTGAAAGAGGACACTGCTATAGATTGTAGTTTGACTAGCGATGAAGAATCAGATAATACTGGACAAGACAAAAAGTGCATATTTTGGCAGACCTCCATCAAAGATAAAGGGCCTCATTTAAAAGTAAAAATCAATAATAAGATTATTAATGGCATTTTAGACACTGGCACTGATGTCACTATTATTACACAAAAGTCCTGGCTGCAGGAGTGGCCACTTAGGGAGGCAAATGTACAATTTTTGGGAATTGGAACTCTATCTAGAGTTCAACAGAGTGTTCACTTGGTGGTCTGCATTGGACCTGAAGGACAGAAAGTGAGAATAAAACCATAAGTGACAATATAGCTATAAATCTCTGGGGTCGTGATCTCTTAATACAATGTAACATTCAAATTAATATCACACCAGTGTCAGATTTGAATTGTGTATAATCTCAGTAAAAGACCTGGTAAGACTATGGGAAACAGTTACCAACCATGCAGGCTGTGCAGAAACTAAATACAAATGATAGACCTTCAGAGGAGCCAAAGGCCCTGCCATTAAAATGGCTTACAGATGAACCTGTCTGGGTAGGGCAATGGCCTTTGACCTCTAGAGGCTTTAGAAAAAGTAGTACAGGAACAGCTAGAGGCTGGACACATAGAGGAGTCTACCAGCCCTTGGAATTCTCCCGTATTTGTTATCAAAAAGAAGTCAGGTAACTGGAGATTGTTGACAGACCTGAGAGCTATAAATAAGGTAATTCAGCCTATGAGGTCTCTACAGCCTGGAATGCTGTTGCCTTTCTTAATAACTAAAGGATGAACGATCATAGTAATTGACTTGAAAGACTATGTTTTCAATATACCATTACAAGAAAATGATAGAGAGAAATTTGCATTTACTGTACCAACTCTTAATAACTCACAGCCAGTTCGAATATATCAGTGGAAGGTTTAGCCACAAGGGATGCTAAATAGTCCTACTTTGTGTCAACATTTCATACAACAACCTTTGGAAATAATTTGTAAGAAATTTTCACAATCCCTCGTTTATCATTACATGGATGATTTTCTTTTATCAGATTCAAACAAGGAAACTTTGCAACGTATGTTTGACATGGTGAAGGAAGTTCTGCCTAGATGTGGGTTACAGATTGCCCCAGAAAAGATACAAAGAGGAGATTCTATTAAGTATTCAGGTTACGAGATAGACTTACAAAGAATCAGGCCAGAGAAGGTACAAATTAGAAGGGATTGTTATCAAACTCTTAATAGTTTTCAGAAGCTGCTAGTGGAAATTTCTCAATTATAGACAATTATTGGGGTAGAAGGACATGGCTTAAATCATTTAAAAATGACACTTAAAGGTGACAATTACCTAAACAGTCCAAGAATATTATGCACTTAGGCAGAAAAAGAATTAGAATGGGTAGAAAACAGAATATTAGATGTGTATGTAGATCGGATAAACCTTGATTTAGACTGTATTCTGGTTATCTTGCTATCCAGAGGATATCTTTCTGGAATTCTGATGCAGAGGGAAGACACCATATTGGAATGGATATTTCTGCCACATAAACAGAATAAAAAGCTAAAGACATATATGGAGAAGATTTCTGATTTGATTTTAAAGGGTAAATTAAGACTTCTTCAACTGACTGGAAAAGATCCAGCAGAAATTATAGTACCTTTAACTAATGAAGAAATTTCCTCCCTATGGAAGGATAATGAATATCGGCAAATAGCTCTTACTGACTTTTTGGGAATGATTAGTGACAACTATCCCAAAACTGACAGAATTAAATTCATAAAAACGACATTCTGGATTCTTCCACGTATTGTAAGACAAACTCCCATTTCTGGAATTCGTATTTTCTACATTGATGCCAACAAATGAGGTAAGGCTGGTTATAAAGCAGGTGAGGTAAATAAAGTAGTTCAAAGTCTTTATACATCTGTACAGAAGGCAGAATTATATGCAATTCTCATGGTACTTTTGGATTTTACAGAAACTCTTAATATAGTTACTGATTCCCAATATGCAGAGAGAGTCGTCTTACACATTGAGACTGCAGAATTCATTCCTGATAATACAGAATTAACCATGTTGTTTCTACAATTACAGGAAACTCTGTACATTATGCATATCAGATCCCATAGGGTCTGCCAGGCCCACTAGCACAAGGCAATGAAATTGATTGTTTATTAATTGGAAGTGTGCTAGAAGCCTCAGAATTGCATAAGAAACATCATGTAAATAGAAAAGTTTTAAAAAGGACTTCTCCATCACTTGGCAACAAGCCAGAGATGGTGAGAAACTGTCCTACTTGTTCCTTTTATAACCAAAATCCACTGCCAGCAGGCTATAATCCTAAAGGCATTCAGGGGAATGAGGTCTGGCAGATTGGTTGTCTTCCACTTTACGGATTTTGGAAATTTGAAATATATGCATCATACTATAGACACATTCTCAGGGTTCCAATGGGCTACTGCTCTCAACTCTGAAAAAGCTGATTCTGTTATTACACACCTGCTAGAGGTGTTGGCAGTTATGGTTATCCCTGCACAAATATAAACTGACAATGCTCCAGCATATGTCTCCACAAAATTGGAACGGTTTTTCAAATATTATAGCATAAAGCATGTCACCAGTATACCACACAATCCTAGAGGACAAGCAGTGGTTGAAAGATCTAATAGAACACTTAAGGAGATGCTGCATAGATAGGCTGGGAAGACAAAACCCCCAAACAGGGGTTGCATAATGCTTTATTGACACTAAACTTTCTTAATGCCAATAAAAAAGGACAAACAGCTGCAGAAAGACACTGGACTACGGAAAAAAACTGCTGAACTGAATCAACCAGTGTACTTCAAAGATGTACTAACCTTGGTATGGGAAGCCTGGACATGTGTTACATTGGGGTAGGGCTTTTCCATTTGTTTCCACAGGAGAAGAAAAACTGTGGATACCATCGAAGTTGATCAAGATTCAAGTTGAAAAAGACAAACCTCTTGACAAGGACAAGTGACAGGTATTTTATTGAACTAAATAGAAACCTCCCAAAGGAAAGGGAAGTGTTTTGCTTCTATCTTCACAGGAAAACTCATCTCTAGAAGTCCAAGAACACTACATGGGTAGATGCTTAAGATGAGAAGGTAGCTATAACCTTCACACAAAAGCAATGTGCCATATGGTAAATTTTATAGCTGTCTCTCAAATAACTCTGTTTCTCTTTATTTTTCTAGTCCCTATTCAAGTAAATCAATGCTGGATTTAGAGTTGCATTTGGCTTTCCTCTTCTAAAATCCAAGCACATTGTTTAACTAAATTTTAGAGTTTCTGTATTGTATCAAGAAGCCAATTGATGTAATACAGAATGATAGAAGAATTTGGGGACTGTCATTGTCTTTCTTGGGTCTTTCCTTCAAGGTATACACGGTCTCATAATCATTATTTTACCATGGTTGCCTTTTCCAGCATGCATATACATACAAGCAAACATTTCTCTGCTAACACTTATGTTTTAGTCCCACACAGCCAATGAAGAACCACCTGACAGCATTCCCTGGACAATCCGGAAGGAAACTGGGCCATACCTCCTAGACTGCACTGGATCCAACTTACTCCGTTTCAACTGACACTCTGACAAGTTGAGGATTTCAACCTAGATCTTCAATCAAGAAAATCCCATCTAACATGGACTGGATATAATCCATTAGAGACTTTCACTATACTAACGTTTTCTTCCCACAGGACCCCACGAGGCTACCATTGTCCCATTTCAACAGGAAGTAACTTGGAGGATGCTACACTCCTGATCCCCATTATTGTCTATTAGGGTAGTGTAAGCCTAGTTAGGGATAGCTTACTATTGTTTATGGTTGGGATTGGAAGGAGGTGTTCAGGCTTGGACACCTCTTTTCAGATGACTTAGGGTTTAGCAGATGTAGACATAGTTAGGATGTGTCATAGCAGATTATTGTATATTCTTGTATTTCACCTTTATGATTGTTAATTTTGGATACTTTACACTGTTAAGCTTTAATCTTCTTTTAGACTAAAGGGGGAATTATAGGGGACAGTGTAAGCCACGCCTGCTAGAAGCTGGCTACAGGTGTGCCTGACCATGCTTGTCAGGATGTGGTCAAGATGAGGTCAGGATGAGGCATGATAGGGTTTTAAGGGGCTGCAAGGCACATGGGAGCCCCTTCTCTCTGTCCTCCTAGTGCCCCTGGCACTTTCTGGCTTGCGTTTGTCTGGTGTTTTTCTAATAAAGGATATCCTTATCATAAACTCCTTTTATTTCTCAATACCTACCCCAATTCCCTTGTGCTCCCACCCTCCCATGTTCCCTACCAACCCTCCCCGAACCCATGCTCCAACTCCGCCCCAGGGGTAGTGAAGCCCTCCACCAGGGACTTTCAAAGTCTGTCATATCATTTGGGGGATACTATCGAAGCTGATTCTGGGCTGCAATAGTATCCCTCCATAGGGAATGGGCTCCTAAAATCCATTTGTGCTCTAGGGTTAAAGACTGGCTCCACTGTAAGAGGTCCTATAGACTGTCTTGGCCTCCTAGCTGGCACCCACATTCAGAGGGCTTGGTTCAGTCCAATGCTGTTTCCCCAGATCTATGACTAGGGTCTCCATGCTCTCACTAGATCAGGTCAACTGTTTCTGTGGGTTTCTGCAGCACTGTCTTGGCTCCTTTGTTCATCCCTCCCTCTCCACAATTGGATTCCAAGAGTATGGTTCAGTGCTTAGCTGTAGGTGCATTTCTGCTTTGAACAGCTACTGGATGAAGGCTCTAGGAATGGTAACCAAGGCAGACAACAATCTCATTATAGGGGAAGGGTATCAAAGGCATTTTTCTCCACCACTGCTTGGATTCTTAGTTGGGTTCATCCCCGTGGATCCCCTAACATTTCCTCAATGCCAGACGTCTTTCCATACCTGAATGGCCTCACTATATCAAGGCATCTCCTTTCTTGCCCTCCTCTATTCCTCATCTGTCTCAGTCCTCTTGTTCTCCTTTCCGCTTCTTGTTTCCCACCTCTTTCCTCTCCAACCCTGCTCTATGCTTCCACTTTTTTCAGCGGTTCTAGTCCCCATCCCCTTCTTTGAGGGACTATGCAATCTTCTCTTGGGGGCCTCATTGTTTCCTAGCTCCTCTGGCAGAGTGGATTGTAGACTGGTAATCCTTTGGTATATATCCAAAAGTCATATATGAGTGACTACATACTATGTTTATCTTTCTGTGACTGGGTTACCTCACTCAGGATGGTTTCTTCTAGTTCCATCCATTTGCCTGTGAATTTCAAGGTTCCATTGTTTTTTTTTTCTGCTGAGTAGTACTCCATTGTGTAAATGTACCACATTTTGTCTATCCATTCTTCCAGGTTCTATCTATTACAAATAATAGATAGAACTGCTTTGAACATATGTCCTTATTGTATGAATGTGAATCTATTCAGGATGTTCTGGCTTTCAAAGTTTCCATTGAGAAGTCTTTTGTAATTTGGATAGGTCTGCCTTTATATGTAACTTGGCCTTTTCCTTTTGCTGCTCTTAATATTTTTTCTTCATTCTGTAAGGTTTTTGTTTTGATTATTATGTGGCAGGGTGACTTTTTTTGTGGTCCAATCTATTTGGTGTTTTGTAAGCTTCTTGTACTTTCCTAGGTATATCCTTCTTTAGGTTGGGGAAGTTTTCTTCTATGATTTTGTTGAATATGCTTTCTGTACGTTTGAGCTGAATTTCTTCACCTTCTTTTATAGCTATTCTTAGGTTTAGTCCTTTCCCGGGGTCCCATATTTCTTGGATATTTTGTGCTAGGGAGTTGTTTAACTTGTGATTTTCTTTGGTTGATGACTGTATATCCTCCAGTGAGTCTTCAACACCTGAGATTCTCTCTCCATCTCTTGGATTAAATTGGTAATACTTACATCAGTGGTTCCTGCTTGTTTACTCAGCTTTTCTATTTCCAGCATCCCCTCATTCTGTATTTTCTTTATTTTTTCTAATTCTGCATTCAAGCTGTGAACTGTTTGAATTGTTTCCTTAAATTATTTGGTTGTTTTTGGATTTCTTCAGATTATTTACGAGATTTATTTATTTCTTGAATTTTTTGGTTTTGTATTTTCCTCCACTTCATGTAATTTTTTCCTTGCTTTTTCATTGATTTCTCTAAGGGATTTTCTTGTTTCCTCTTTAAAGGTCTCTACCATCTTCATAATATAAATTTTAATGTCCATCTCTTCCTTATTCTCTGCATTGGGTTTTTCAGTTCTTGTTGGTGTGGAGTCCCTAGATTCTGGTGGTGTCATATTGGTCTTTCTGTTGTTGAGTGTGCTCTTATTGTGTCATCTTCCAATCCCTTCTTCGAGTGGGTGCAGGTGGCATCTCTCCCTCTCTTCTAGTCTCCTCAAGCAAAGGGTGGAGGGAGGAGGAGAGACCAAGTGTGAGGTATGTCCAGACTTAGGGTGAGCCTTCCTTTCTGGGCAGGTCCACTTTACTGGAGGGGCAGGCTCAGGAGGAAAGAGAGGCGTTATGGGTAAGTTGGGGCAGAGCAGAGTCCAGACTCACCTCAGGCATCAGGCAGAGGCCAGAGAGCAGAGGGGGACAAGGGTGAGGTGTGGCCAGTCTTGGGGTGTGCTCCCCTGGCTGGGCAGGTCCACTCTCCTGAGAGGCAGGCTCAGGAAGAAGTGAGGAGCAGTTTTCAGGGGGAGTTCAGGCCAGAGGAGAGCTCAGACTCATCTCATGTGGCAGACAGCAGGCAGCAGGCAGAAGGCAGAGGGCTGAGGGGGGACAAGGAAAAAGTGTTCCCAGACTCATGGTGGGCCTTCCTGTCTTGGCAGGTCCAATCTACTGGAGGATCAGGCTCAGGAAGAAGGAGGGGGTAATGGGGAAGTTGGGGGCAAAGCAGTGACCAGACTCACCTCAGGCAGCCTTCATTGGAGACTAGGGGAGGGCAAGGGGTATGGCCAGACACAGGGTGGGCTGCCTGGGCTGGGCAGTTCCACTCTACTGGAGGGGAATTCTCAGGAAGAATCAAGGAGGGGTTGATGGGGGCAGTTGGGGCCAGAGGAGAGTCCAGACTCTCCCCAGGCAGCAGGGGGAGGGCAGAGGGCAGCACATTTAATACTCTTTTTTTTCCATTTCTTTATTTTTAATTTTATTTTTTGTAACATTTTTTTAGTTCAAATGAGGAACAAGCTTGCTTCACATGTCAAACCCTTCTCCCTCCATGCCCCCAACCTTCCCCTCAACCCCCTACCTGCCCTCCACCCCATCCACCCTCTAATCCCCAGGCAGGGTAGGGCCCTCGATGGGCCTCCATAAAGTCGACCACATCATCCTGGGCCTGGCCTAGGGCCTTCCCCCTGTGTCCAGGCGAAGAGTGCATACCTTAACATGGAATGGGCTCTCAAAGTCCCTTGTTACACTAGGGAAAAATAATAATCCGCTACCAAGGGCCCCCTAGAGTGTGGAGGCCTCCTCATTGACATCCATGTTTAGGTGTCTGATTCAGTCCTGTGCTGGCCTCCCAGACAGCAGTCTGGGGTCCATGTGCTCCCCCTTGTTCAGGCCAGCTGATTCTGTGGGTTTCACCAGCCTGGTACGGACCCCTTTGATCTTCATTCCTCTCTCTCTACAACTAGGTTCCAGAGTTCATTGTATATCTGTGGGTGTCTGCCTCTGCTTCCATCAGCCACTAGATGAGGGCTCTAGGATGGCATAAAAAGTAGTAATCAGTCTCATTATAGGGGAAGGGAATTTAGGTTATCCTCTCCATCATTGCCTAGATTGTCGTGTCATCCTTGTAGATCTCTGGAAATCTCCCTAGTGCCAGATCTCTCCTTGGACCTATAATGGCTCGCTCTGATATGGTATCCCTCATCCTGCACTCCTCTATTCTTCCCCCAACTCAACATTTCTGTTCCTCCATTTCCTTCTTTCCCTGCCTCTTCTCCTCCTCTCATTCTGCAGCTCCTTCTCCACTACCCTCATGCTCCCAATTAGGCCAGGAGATAGTGGCCCTTCCCATTCTCTGGGGTCCATGCATTTTTTTCTCTTAGAGTCCAGACTCATCTCAGGTAGGAGGCAGAGGGAAGTACATTTAATATTCTTATCCTTAGATATTATCTGTATGGCATGTAAGCTACCTTCCAGAAACAGTGTTCTATCTGCTAGCTTGTCATTATCCTCAGACATGGAACAAATTCTATCTTCTAGTTGGCCATTTTTATGTTCTTTTTTCCATCTTTTTTATTTGAATTAGAAATGAGACTGTTTTACATGTCACTCCCAGGTTCCCCTTCCTCCCTCTTCCCCTACCTCCCCCCCGAAACTAAAAGCCCACCTATCACATATCCTTTCTGCTCCTCAGGGAGGGTGAGGCCTTCCATAGGGGGTCATCAGCATCTATCATTTCCTTTGGGATAGGGCCTAGGCCGACCCTGGTGTGTCTTGGCTCGGGAACTATACCTCTATGTGGATTGGGCTCCCAAAGAACACACCCATGCTAGGCATAAGTACTGAATTACTACAGTAGGTCTTGTAGATTTCTGAGGTCTCTTCCTTGAAACCCAGGTTTCCAGGGTCTTGATCTGTCCTATGCTGGTATCCCAGCTATCAGTCTGGGGATCAAGAGCTCACCATTGTTCAGGTCAGCTGTTTCTGTGGGTTTCACTAGCCTGATCTGGACCCCTTTGCTCATCACTCGTTCTTCTCTGCAAATGGATTCCAGTTCAGTTCAGGGATTATCTGTTGGTGTCTGCTTCTACTTCCACAAGCTGCTGGATGAAGACTAAAGGAAGGCATAAAAGACAGACATCAATCTCATTATCAGGGGAGGGCATTTAAGGTAGCCTCTCCTCTGTTGCTTAGATTGTTAGTTGGTGTCATCTTTGTAGATCTCCAGACCTTTCCCTAGTGCCTGATTTCTCTGTAAACCTAAAATGTCTCCCTCTATTATGGTATCTCCTTTCTTGTTTTCTTTTGAGTCTTCCCCTGACTCAACCTTTCTGCTCCCTCATGTCCTCCTCACACCTCCTCTTCTCCCTTTCTCATTCTCCTAGTACCCTCCCCCTCCTCCTTGTTCCCAATTTTCTCAGGAGATCTTGACCCTTTCACCTTCTCCAGGGGACCACGTATGCTTTCTTAGGGTCCTCCTTGTTTACTAGCGTCTCTGGCATTGTGGATTTTAGGCAAGTAATCCTTTGTTCTATGTCTAAAATCCACATATGAGTGAGTACATACCATGTTTGTCTTTTTGTGATTGGGTGACCTTGCTCAGAATGGTTTCTTATATTTCCAACCATTTTCCTGCAAATTCCAAGATTCCATTGTTTTTTTCTGGTAAGTAGTACCACATTTTCTCTATCCATTCTTCAATTTTGGGGGCATCTAGGTTGCTTCCAGGTTCTGGCTATTACAAACAATGCTGCTATGAACATCGATGTCCTGGTTTTATGAATGTGCTTCTTTTGGGGATATGCCTAAGAGTGGGATTGCTGCATCTTGTGGTAGACTGATTCCCATTTTCCTGAGGAGTCACCATACTGATTTCCAAAGTGGCTGTACATGTTGGCACTCCTACCAGCATTTGAGGAGTGTTCCTCTTTCTCCATATCCTCTCCAGCATAAACTACCATTGGTGTATGCTGGATTGTAGAAGACTGCAGACAGTCCATGTCTATCACCCTGCACAAAACTTAAGTCCAAATGGATCAAGACCTTAACATCAATCCAGCCACACTGAACCTATTAGAAGACAACATGGGAAATACCCTTGAATTAATTGGAACAGGAGATCACTTTCTGAACATTAAACCAGTAGCACAGACACTGAAATTAACAATTGATAAATGGGACTTCCTGAAACTGAGAAGCTGTTGTAAGGCAAAGGACACAGTCAGCAAGACAAAATGGCAGCCCACAGACTGGGAAAAGATATTCACCAGGGCTGATATCCAAAATATACAAAGAACTCAAGAAGCTAGTCTCCAAAACACCAAACAATCCAATTAAAAAGTGGGGTACAGAACTAAATAGATAATTCTCAACTGAGGAATCTAAAATGGCTGAAAGGCACATAAGAAAGTGTTCAACATCCTTAGCCATCAGGGAAATGCAAATCAAAACAACTCTGAGATACCATCTTACTACCGTTAGAATGGCAAAAATCATTTTTATGTTCTATGCTTTGAATTTTATTTCTTAGTTCCTTAATGCCTCAACCCCATGCCTCCTATTTTGTTTGTCATATCCTCGGTGCTGTGTTCAATATTTTCAATCCTTCTTTCTGACTCATCAATAGCCATGAAACCCAAATAATCATTAGTAAAACACAACCTATAGGTGGGTGAGACCACAGCTTCTTAGTGAGAACTTCACTTCCCTCTGAGAATAAAAAGCATGGCTACCAGTACTACATACCCTTCTACCATCATTACTTCATGTCTGTTTCCTAGAAGATAAAAGCAAGAAAACAAGAGCACCTACCTTTCACTGTGAGCTCTGGGAGTCTAGAGTGTATAAATAATAATTTCTCAGCATAAAGCTTGGTATTGATATGCTATGTAAGATCTATTAAGTGTGCCTTTTAGCATGGAAAGAATCTCAATACAACAAATCTCAGTTTACCAGCTTCATAATTTAAAATTAGCTAGAGGCAATGACTTTTCAAGTTTTCCTTTCCCTTCTTTTCCTATTTTTCCTATAGAAGGACAGATGACTAAGCAGATTATTAAAGCAAAGTTTCTCCTAATTCTTGCTGTGACACAATACTCAAATCTCCCAAGACTCTGCCCCACTCTGCCTTGTAATCAGGCCAGTTCTTTGGAAACCTGTGCCTCATAAGAAATCAATAGCCATGGAGCAACTTTCATAAGATTTACTCACTCTCTTCTGAGGTAAATAGGCTCTGCCTAGCAGCTATTGTATTATGCCATTTCTAAGACTAGTTATTCACCCATGATGATACTACTACTTTTGTACATGGTAAACTAATATGAGTCATAACTGAGGTTCAGAACCAGATTCTGAGGAACTAATTATATATAATATGACTTGACACTCACACCATCACATGACTTTAAAACACACAAACAGTGATGGAAGAACTACAGTTCAGACTCTTTAATCATTGAGAGCAGTTATATTAAGAACTCTGTCAGTATCATTTTAGTTTATTCATGCACTAGATCATTTAAAACTTTTCCTATTGCTAATGTATAGATGATATTAACTAGTGGAAGCTATGTGACTTCTTTAGAGAACAACTCCTGAGAGTAGTATAAGTGGCATTCCTTGAAACACTAGCCCTGGAGAACCTGATATGCTTGGCAAAGACCTGTGAACTGTTTGCTGCATGATTCTGGCCATGACCCCAGGAGCCTGTGTACTACATGTGCTCCTTGCTTTCGCTATGCAAGCAATACTTCTGGTTGCACTAGCAAGTGGAAATTATTTCTACCACTCTGTGCCTGTCAGGGGACTCTATGGGACATTCATAAATGAGTGGATGGAAGATTGAGAGGCATTCTGATTGACCCCATACATTCTTAGGTGAAGTTGACCTTTAATTTGCTAAAACTGTATAGAATCACAAGAACTATGGTAAGGTGCCTATGTGCCATGAAAAACACATTTTTCCACCTGCTGAGTATTTTGTTTAATCCCAAGTCAATAACATACACAAAATATAAACAAGATGACTTGGGACCTTATAGAAGTTAATGGGAAATTGATATCAATATGTCATAAAGAGAGGATCTGAACTGGACTTTGAGGAATTAGTATGATTGGGATTGGGATAGAAATTCACGATGAGCCATGTGTAACATCTATCTAGAGGAGTGACTTGCAGAGGACATTTGAGAGTAGTAAGTACATTATTTTGATGAATTTGAAATTTAATATGGTATAATAGTAGTAAACAGGGTCTGAAGGGGAAAATTGGAATGAATTTTAAACACAGAAGTCAAAAATGAGGATCCAGTATTTTATGAAAGGAGAAATTTTAACATAATCATCTTTAAGTATTAGTGACTGAGAACAGTTTCTATTAATTCTTCATGTCAGCATACATATAGAAAACTGGAGAGTACTTGGGAGCTGAAGAAGGAACATGCCTTCATAGGGAAAAATGTCTTGTTACTTTACCTTGAAAATATTCTATAGAACAAGAGTTGTCAGAATATTTAATTCTCTAAAGGGAGATATTCCCACAGTCACTGACCTTAAAACTTTCATTTGAATGACTGAAGGAAGTAAAAATATTTGTAAATGACTCACAATTTACATGAAATAATATTATTTCCTTGGAATCAGAATGTATGTTTGATTAGCCATAAAATACACACAGGAAAAATGAATTACTTTATCTAAAGAGGTAATAGATAACTACACACACACCATGAATCAAACATTCCACCGAGAAATGATGTGATGACTGAGATTGCAAATGATATAAAAAGACAAGTAAGTGAAGTACTCCTGTAGCGGTCTTGAAGACACCATGGACAAGCTCCTTCTTGTTGCAGGTGAGTTAATAATCAGGCATAGAGCCTCAGTCTTACCTGACTCTCTCCTCACAGGATCTGACCAGGAAGGAATTTTGATATGACAGCTCTATGCTTTAACATTTACTGTTTGCCACCAAAAATTTTCTTTCCTTATTTAGTCTTTCCCTAGCTCTCATAAGTCCATAGATGAGAGAATACTTTTGCCCCCACTGCTACCACAGGCATCTCACTAATGTCTCACCTTCATTCAATGCTTCCTTTAAACTTCTTTTTTATTAGTCATTCATTGTCTTACTCTGCTTGTTTTATAGTACCTGCCTGAAATTCCACTTCTGTTTCTTTTCAAGTTGGTGTTCTGGTGATATTTTTTTTTTTTTTTGAGAGATCGACAACAGTAGAGTCTGAGAATCAGCTATCCAAATTTACTTTACTTTTCTCTTTTCTGAATTGTTTCACATCGTTCTATTTTATTAATGACTTAAATTGTCACATGAAGAGTCATTCTGTCATTCAAAACTTAGATTTTGGCATTTAAAGCCAAGTTGTTCACAATTTACCAGTTGCTCCAAATCTGTGCCCTGCATATTTTCTCGGCTTTAGAAACTTATTCAATTGACACTGAAGCTCATTGTCTAAAAGATTCACAGTAGGTTTGCTCTATTTTTTATGATAATTATTCAAACCTAAAATCTCAACACTCTAGAGGAACAGTTAGAACATACTAGAGTGGACGGCCAATCAGGGATACCTAGTGACAGACTCTGACTCAAAGAATAAAACAACAAAAAGAGGAAACATCCTCAAATCTAAATTGTTACTTTATAGCTAAAAATGGCATATGGAGCAAATTATCTGTCAAGGGCTTTTAATAGATGCTTCCAAATAATGGCCAAGGCTCCAGAAGGCATTGAATGATGTATTTTAGATGTTGTCTTGGCTGGGGGAATGTTTGACTCATTGCAGCTCTAGGGACTAGGGATCCTGAGTGTGTATGCTCACTAAATAAATTATCTAGTGAGTAAATTCATTCATTGTCACTGGCAGAGATAGTAGATATCAAGTTGTGTAAAAAAAAATGGGGGCTGGAGAGATGGCTCAGAGTTTAAGAGTACTAGCTGTTCTTCCATAGGTCCCGAGTACAATTTCCAATAACCAACCACATGTGGCTCACAACCATCTGAAATGAGATATGGTGCCTTCTTCTAGCCTGCAGACATATATGGAGGCATAATGTTGTATACATAATAAATAAATTAATCCTTTAAAAAATGACACATGAGATGTAAAATGAGGACATTACTAGGCTTTACTAATCAGTGTAGAGAATTTGAAAGGAATGATAACTTCAAGGTCCACACCTGTAAAGCCTATAGTTAGTAGGATGTGTTACAAAACTGGCAATTTGATCCTCATTGTTCTTGGAACTGATCCAGAGAAAATGTGTCTTCTCTCTCTCTAGGTTTGGCCATTGTTCTGAGTGCTCAGTTGGGTAAGTTATTGGCAAAAGCCTTGCTTTAATATTAGTCTCTAATCCTGAATAATTATTCCTAATGGGATCACCTGCTTGTCTTAAATTGTTTTAGTATTACTTTCTCATACTGGTTTATTGGCAAAAGATGTTATGAGATAATCTACTTGGCGGAAATGAAGGGGTTAAATTAGTGACTAATACACTCATATCAACTTTCACTGCTCCCCACTCTAATGAAATGCACTAAGAGTTTTGAAACTGGTAAATTCTGGGTGTAAGGGCTCATAAGATGGCTCCACTCTAAATTGACTAAAGGCCAGAGAGTTCAAAACTGTCCTTGGTAAGTCATATGACCTAAAGGTCAAAGACATTACTACAGTAGGATGTTTGATCTTGGCTTTTAGATTCTAATCTAAATAACAGACTTAGTCTGAGGTGTGGTTACCCATGACACTCAAGGCCAGGTAATGAGAAATTAAATAAGGTGTGATGACTGAATCCTTGGAGAATTGAGAAAGAAAAGTCTGTTTGTTCATATACATGATACCATGTTCCCCTTTTTGGTTAGGTACTTAAGATGGCAAAAATAAAATTTGTGGTGTTTAGTATTGACTGAATCTGCCCTCCTGACATTTATTCTGTGTCCCCATCTTTTCTGTTAATGTTTTTAACTAACTTTCTTCAATCCACAGTACCCCTCTCAGGTACAATTGGTGGGTTAGTCAGCTGAATTCTGACTGTAACCCCACAAAGACAGCTTCCCAAATCTGAGTTTTACAGGAATAGTTAACTTGTTTTCTCAAGAGGCTCCAAAGTTTAATCATGATTTGACTGTGAATCTGCACACTTCATGAAGAAATGTACAATTATTAATTTGAATAATTCAGTATAACCAATGAATTAATAATAGCAAGAGGAAGAGGGCATGCAAAATTGTTAGCAAGCTCACTGGAATCTACATGAGGCCATTGTTCTGACAACTTTCCACAGGTTCTGCCTACCAGTTGATGTGCTATTATACCAGGTGGGCCAAGGACCGGCCTGATGTGGGGAGTTTCAAACCTGGTGACATTGACCCTTACCTGTGCACTCACATAATCTATGCCTTTGCTGGGATGCAGAACAATGAGATCACCACAATAAGCCCAGAGGACTTGAAGGAGTATGAAGCTCTAAATAACCTGAAAACCAGGTAAGAGAAGGACCAGGTAAGAGATACCTGGTTTGGTATTTATCTGTCAATGGTTGCCACATCCCAATGCATCTTTAAATGTAGGTCAGAATCAAAGTGCTTGAGCTCACAATCTGCCAATGTATTTTTCTTGAATTTTAAATTGAGACAGAGAGTTATTTTTGTGTATCAACTTTGATTGCTGCTTATAGTACAGAATGGCTCATCACACCATTAGCATATGTGTTACCTCACCTACTTCTATTGAACATGGTAAGAGTGCTTCTTATCCAATGTTATTGTCATATTCTTCACATCTTATTAATGTTTACCATGTTTTCCCCATTCTCTCTCTTTGTACCATTTTCTAAATATCAGCATTCTACTTTCTCATGCTATGTGTCTGAACATTTTAGTTTGTATTTATAAGTCAGACCATATTTTATTTGTCTATCAGTCACCTTTAGAACATAATAAAATGTCCAACTAACTCACAAATGGAGTTCCAAACACAGCCTGCATTCATTTTACAGTCAAATAGTATTGCAGGCTTTATGAATTGTACACCATCTCTCCATTTCCAATGCAAGATACTTTCTGCCATAATCATATGTTGTGTTTTGTAAAAAATGCTACACTTCCTGTCCAGTGCTCTTATTCTTTGTAAAGAAAATGATTCCATATAAACTAAGCGCTGCAGATGCTGGGTTATGTGGTAATTTTATCTTTCTGAAGGATCCCCACAGTGCTTTCCCATGTGACTATTGTTGTACAAATGTTTTTGAATTCATACCCATGATAAAATTGGTCATCTTCACCTTTATTGAGAGGTCATCTCAATGTGGTTGTAATCTAATTGTTTCTCTCAAAAATGCATAAGGTTGATTTTCATTCACCTGTTAGGTTTCATCTTTTGAGAAATGTGTATCTTTGGTCACTTTTGCAATGATGATCTATTTCTTTATATGTAGTTTATTCCATTCCTGATATCTATATTCAAATTAATACCTTATCATTGTATAATATATTTTCACCCAGCTTAATGTAATTTCTTTCCGCAGATGATTTCTCTCTAACTCTAATGTCTTCTCACAACTGCTGATCTTCATTATTTGAAAGCCAATGTTTCAAAACATCTATTTCCATGAATGTACACTTCCATCAGAATTTTCTGTATTTATTTATGGTGGATGAAATTTAGTAAAGCTAAAAGAATCTGTCATTTTATGTGATCAGGAAGAATATGAGCTAACTATGGTTCTAATTTTTGGCACAGAAATGCAGTCAGCACACTACATAGAACACTTGAGTTGAGAACCTTACTTTAAATCCTTGCACTAGCTAGGCAGTGGCGGTGCATACCTTTAATCCCAGCACTGGGGAGGCAGAGGCAGGTGGATCTCTATGTGTTTGAGACTAGCCTGGTCTACAAGAGCTAGTTTCAGGTCAGCCTCCCAAGTCACAGAGAAACCCTGTCTCAAAAAAAAAAAAACACCATGCACAAAACATATAACAAAGAATTTTAGTATAAAATTTTCAGAGACAATGGAAAATTGTATTGAGATGGGATTATTCTTCCTGGTATCGCACTACTAAATAAAACAAGGAATGTACAAATCATACTGCAACTGTTTTTATATTTCTCTTTTTCTGTGATCTTTAAGGAAAATGGAGTTGAAAACTCTCCTCGCCATTGGAGGCTCAGATTTTGGATCTATGACGTAAGTTCTACACACATAGCCTATTGCTTTTTGTTAAAGTAACCTAACGGTGGCAACACAATCGATTTCCATTACTTCACATTTTTAGAAGGGTGTTAAGAATACTCATTTGGAAAATAGGTTAAGTTCTAATTTATTTCACTAGAAGCTCAACTTAGATAGAATGTGCTCTTACAGGTCCATGTGTGTCTTTCACAAGTTCTAATTAATTTGTGTATTCTGTCTGCCATCCTCTGAATGTTAGTTACCTACTACAGAGAGATGTTTCTTAAAAAAATAAAATCCTCCAGGTCAGAGGAGTGTCATTTACTTACTGCTCTGTCCATCATTTGGGAACTGAATTGAGGGTCCTCACAGAGAAGAAACATACTTTGAGTTATCATGAACTAGAGTGTATTTGAAGATGGTATATGATTGATTGACAAGGATGGAAAGCTATTAAAAGTGAAGGGGCAATGTTACAGTAGTTATGGCAGGGATCACAAAACAAAGGAGATGCTGAAGTTGTAAGGCTAACAGGTGATTTGCAAGGGGAGACTGGAAACAAACCAAAGAGCCTTGGAGAACAACACAGAATCTGAAATGAGCTTCAAACTGTCTTAATCCAATGTGGTATTTTCACACAAATCTTCATCTTCCTTTGGTCTCTTTAAGGTTCAGTGCCATGGTGTCTACTGCTCAGAACCGTCAGACTTTCATTAAGTCAGCCATCAAATTCCTTCGCCATTACAATTTTGATGGGCTGAACCTGGACTGGCAGTACCCGGCATCTCGTGGAAGCCCACCTAAGGACAAGCATCTCTTTAGTCTCCTGGTGAAGGTAGGGGAATCAGGAGATGTCTTTAGTCCTGGAAGATTCAAAGTCTCTTCTTTCCATGGAGAACTGGGTTGTTCTAGAATAAAATAAAACAAACTTGAATTAATAATTATAGATTCTTACCATTGCAAAGGCTCTGAAATATCATTCATTGATTCAACAAGCATGTGGGACCACACAACAACACATGCATGTGTAGAATGATAATAGATCTTCATATGTTGTCTATTGTATGAAATCCAGAATCATTATGATCTCTATGTTACAGACAAATAACTAATATGCTGAAAGAGCTGTAGTAAATTTGCCAGAATCACTCAGATAACAGGATCATCTTTACCAGTTTTGTTTCTCTACGGAGTTCTAGCCTCATAACAATTACATCAGAACATGTATTACGACTGAATGTGTTAGACTAGATGCTAGGTAATAAGTACAGGCTAAAGATGAAAATAAAGAAGGATCTTTTGCTTCTAGTTGTTCTCATCTGAGGTATAACACTATCATCTAGAAAACAATTGAAGTGCATCCTGGTGATGTCCATGAAAGGACTTAATAGGGTACTAAAGAAAGGAAATTATCTGAGTATCTGACTGTGTGCCAAGAAGGATTAAAAAACACTTCTGGGAAAGTGGTGCTTGAATTTATGCTGGGCAAATAGCTATTGTCATAAAATTGGTAAGGATGGGTCTGTCACAAAAAGTGATAGAAACTAATGAAAAAGTTACCTAATGAGTTTATAAATGTGGCAATTTCTGATTGTGTGGGAACTTTAGTTTTAGATGAAGATATATAATTCTCCTATTCTCCTGCAAGAACATGGGGTACTTTGAGGGGTTGTAGACAGTGGGGAAATATGATGGGATTTGGTATTTTGAGTGATTATTATGATATTAACTAAAAATAGAGTGAGTAGACAAAGATTCAATAGAAAACCATTAAAGTAATTTATAGGACCTGTGATCAAGACAAAAGAAAATGGTTTCACAAGATCTAAGGACGGCATGTAGATAGAGAAGATAAAAACATGGGGTCATTTTGTGTTAGAGATGAGAAAATATCCCAAATTTTAGACATAAATTATCATATCAGAGAACATTTCTTTGTTGAGAGTAAAATATAAAATATTTCCTTTGTAGTGGGAACTGATCATTCTAACTATGAACATAGTGAAAGTAAAGTATAAAAACTGAAAGGATGATGACAATGGACTTCGTATTTTAGGACTTCACTTGACTGTTTGGACATTCTCAAGAAGCAGGGGGTGGGGATGATCATCAAGCAAAAAAAAAAAAGAATAATAACCCAAGATTGGGGAAATTTTGTTTTTATACTATACTTATTCCCTTTTATGATACTTCTATAAAAAAGAAAAACTTTGATTATTTGTTTATTTAATTTTTGACCAATTGGTCTACCAGTGATCTACACAGCTTCACTCAGCAAGAGATTCTTTTCAACAACCTTCTAACCACTAGATATTTCCCCAAGCTCTGAAGAGTTTCACTATTACATGTCCATTAAATGGTAGGTAGCTTCTATTGAGTGGTTATGGCATGAATAATAATATGGAACAAACTTATGTGCAAAATTTACAATTTTGAGCCATGTTTTCTAATTAATTTCTCTTCATAGGACAAAATTAAATTTCAAATGACAAACATCAGTCGTCATTTTTATTCACTTAATATATGGAGAAAGCTTAAATAATCTTTCCTTTGCTTCTTCATCCAATAAAGTAATCTTATCATTTGATCTCCTTGCCACATGGCCAATTCTGGACACACACTTAGAAACAGTTTCTGGAAACCCCAAAGTCAGCAATGAGAGAGAACACAAGGATTGTCACTAAGAAGAGTCGCATGGAATCTAGGCAGATTACAACAGGCACACAATTTAACCCGTGAGTCACACAGTTCTTGCCACCTCCCACTTCATCAACACATTTTGGACTGCTGTGGGACCAATCCACTCAGCAATGGCAGCAGCTCTCCATGGCACTCCAAAAAGGTGAAGGGCACTGCTAAAAGTCATTTTCAGAGAGTTAAATACAAGAAAAGCTCTGACCACACATTGGGGCCTGGATACTGACCACTAAAACTGACTAGATGTTTGACTTGGTAATATTTTTAAATGTCTATGCATGTTTGGAAGCCATATATTAAATTGTAGCATTTAATCTCCAGAATTTGTTGAGGTAATAACAAATAGTAAATTAAGAGAAAATCAGAGAATGTGTATTAAAATAATTTAAGTCTATATACATTTATTGTGAAAAGAACTGAAATAAAGGTGAAATAAAAACATCATTTTTTAGGAGATACGAGATGCTTTCGAGAAAGAATCTTTAGAGCAACACAAGACTAGGCTGTTAATCACTGCCACAGTAGCTGGAATCATCAAGATCATTGAGGATGGGTACAAGATCCCTGATCTGTCACAGTAAGTGGGACCCCATACTCACAAATTCTGTGGATATTTACACAGAACACACTCATTCCCAGTCTTCCTTGGTGCTCTAAAATCTCTGATTATAGGCCTAATAAATAGAGTGTTTTGCTTATATTGGCCACAATAACATTACTCAGCCTGAATTTGATTGAAGTTTCAAATAAGGTTTTCATTTATTCTTTAAATATTTCATACATTTATTTTGCATATTTTAATTAAAATTATTAAAAAATGCCTCCCCAGAAATTCACCTCATGCATTATAACTGCTATCTCACTGAGTTCCATTTTTTGTTTTGAGTTGTTTATGTCCTTACCATTATTTTAATCCAATCAGATTTGCCATTATGTGCATGATTGTGGGGTTATCCTTAGTTTGACAGACACATAACTGTAGCAAGATGCACATGGGAGTTTGAGTTTATTTCTGTCAGAAGCATTAAAATACCAATAGCTTCCTTACCAAGTTTAACACATGGAATGGTCAATGTTTTGATTTTAGCTGATTGATAATTGGTAAATTTTGTGATATGTAGGGTCTATCTGAAAGTATGACTATATTGGGTTTTCTCCACCCACCAGGTTGCACAACACTTTTTGACATGATGTAGTCTTGCCAACAGGAAAACAGTTTTTCATTGTCATTTTCAGGATATCCCTCTAGTTTTCAGTTAATTTGTTTCCAACTCAACAATCAGATCTTAGCATTCTGTTACACTGAGCAGCAATGTTACAGTGAGCAGTGGTGTTACAGGGAGCATCAAAGGCAAAAGGCAACATGGTTGGTTGTGATGCCTACATGACCAGTAGCATGTAGGGAGGTCTCCCCTACCTAACACAGACTCACTCATTTAATAAACTAAGATTATTTTGTGTCCATGCTGCATACTTCTGCTCAAACTCCTTTTTGTGTTTCTTATTTTTAGTTAGCTTACAAGTTTGTTGGTTGGCAGATATCTTCTTTCTGTATTATTTATTTTATTATAAGTCACTCTCTTTCCCCACATCTCTACTCTGACTTAAAAATATTTCACATATAAATCAAAACCCTTTCAATTCTCCTGTGTTTTTTTAATCCACCTGGATTAATTTCTTACTTGAGTAGAAGAATGTAACTTTCAACATAGGATTTTCCAGAACCTTTCCTTAAAGTTAAAAAGAAATTAGAAAAGGGGAGTAGACAAGGTAGCAAATTAAAAATCTTGATGGATTGGGAGGTTTTACAACTAAGCTTTTAGAAATTGACCAAAGGAAGAATGATTCTTACAACTTTCTTTTTTTCCAGGTCCCTTGATTACATTCAGGTCATGACATATGATCTCCATAGCTACCAGGATGGCTACACTGGAGAAAACAGTCCCCTCTACAAATATCCAGAGGACCATGGCATTTATGCCTACCTCAATGTGGTAAGCTTGGATAACCTCAAATAAAAATGGGAAATGCCTAATATCTTAGGAGAGTCAAGCACAAAATAAACACTAGCTGAGATAATTCAGTCCTTTTAAACCACTTAGCATATCTGAAAAACTGTAGTCAGCAATATATTTGGAAAATCCCATCTAATTAATTTTTCACTAGTATCATACAATCTGTGCTGCCAGAGCAGGAAGCTAACCCAAATAAGCACAGACCATCACCTGTTTTGACTATAAATTTACTTCGGTTACTGCAGGATTACATCATGACCTATTGGAAGAACCATGGGGCTGACCCTAAGAAGCTCATTGTTGGATTCCCAGCCTATGGACAAACCTTCACACTGAGTGACCCCTCTAACAATGGACTCCGTGCCCCTACCATTGGTGCTGGCCCTCCAGGGAAGTACACAAATAAAGCAGGATTATGGGCCTACTATGAGGTCAGTGGATTATTGTAGAGTGGTCAATGAATAGCAGGCCCAGGTCTTTATCTGGGTGCTAAAATACGCTGAAAATGGATGTTCATTATATGCAGTGCTATCACCTAAGCTGAGTGACCATTCCAAATTGTTATACTTTTATCATATTTCTTTATTAATAATTAATAGAAGTTCTTTAGGACATACAAGATTCCTTCATGCAAGAGATCAGTGGTACTTAACCTTCCTAATGCTGTGATCCTATTATTTAGTTCCTCATGTGTTGTTACCTTCAACCAAAGTATTATTTTGTTGCTACTTCATAACTACAAATTTGCTACTGTCATGAATCATAATGTAAATATCTGATATGCAGGATATCTGATATATGACTAGTCTGGGTGCCAGTAACTACAGGTTGAAAACATAAGTCATACCCTTAGGTCTACTAATAAGACTATAGACATTCCATGAAAAGTTATTTATCATCCCCTGTAGGAATTTGATGGATGCTGAAATGACAGGCAAAAATAGGAACAACATGTCTATATATGAAATTATTTTTATCTTTACAATTCCTCTGTGGCCCAACTTTATTTGATAAGCTGGCTCTTGGGTTCAGTTTCTAGCAATACATATAAAAAGGATAAAATACTGAGAGTATACATGCAACTATTACTGTGATCCTGTTTCTTCAAATTGCAGGACCTGGCACAGGAGAATTACAAGTTTGAAGACTGTCTTAGGTATAGACTGAGATTCTGTCAAAATGTAAAACTGTAAAAAGAACTGTAGATACATCTCAGTTGTAGATAATTTATGTAGCTTGAGTATCACCTGTATGTATGCCATGCCTACCTAGAGTAAAAGAGAACATTGCCTCTTATTTTATTTTAAGACAAATAAAGCTCATAATAAAATGGACTTAAAACCCACAAAGAATGGAAAGAAATAAAAACAAAGTGTATGCTATTATTCTTTCTTGGTATTGATATTTAAATATTTGAATCTGTTGAATATTTAAAGATTTGCTACTTCCTGAATCATGGAGCCACTGAGGAATGGAATGCCGCTCAGGAAGTTCCCTATGCTTTTAAGGACAGAGAATGGGTTGGCTATGATAATCCCGCCAGCTTCCAGATGGAGGTAATTTTAGTCAATTGGTTGTGCCGAGATCTCATTTCTGACTCACAGGAATCAAGTAACTCATGTCCTCTGTTTTTACAGGCTCAGTGGCTCAAGGAGAACAACTTTGGAGGTGCCATGGTCTGGCCTCTGGACATGGATGACTTCACTGGTTCATTCTGTAACCAGGGAAAGTTTCCTCTGACCACTGCCTTAGCAAAAGCTCTCAATGTCCAGGGTCAAAGTAAGTGACAGCATGGATATATTGGTATGCAATGCCCTTCATCAATGAAAGGTAGTCTTGATAGTTTCTTCTCCACATCCCAGAGAGCATTTTCCCATTTTATCTGTGGGAACTTTCCTAGATGAGAGAAAGTTTCTGACCTTTGCAAACCTCTTCATTCCTATAATTTATAATACACATTTATATGAAACATGTACTACATTTTGTTTTGAGTGAGGTGTTCCGTATCTACTAAGTCTTCAAGGCATAAGAGTCCACAGCATCTTTAGTCACTTTAAATTTTCCAATCTTTCACTCTTTAAGGATCTCCATTAGAATTTATGTATGCCCCCTTGGGGATTTTTGTCAGAAAAACTTCAACAATGCTCCAATGCATGACTGTATACATATACTCTCTGATACACCACATCTAATGAGGTTTTTTTAATCAAACTCAGTTGCTTACTGGGTATTCAGGAAGTATTGTTAATGGAAAAGAAGTAAATTTAATTGCTCTCAAATAGGCAATGAAGACTTGGGAATGTAATAAAAGCTGATTTTTGTGGTAAGTTTCCCTAACAGCCAAGTCTGTATTTGTCTTGTGATCTAACTTCAGAAACTATGAAGTTAACTACATCTCCAGTTCATGAAGTTGTTATCTTAGTACTTCTCTTCCTTTCTATTTATTGATTTCCTTCTCTCCAGGATCACATTTTGGCCTTTTTCTTTATGTTTCAGGCTATAAGGCAACTTGTCGTGAGGAGCTTTAACCTGTAATTGTTCTTTAAGACATGAGAATAATTGCAAGATCAGCAGCTTTGGGGCAGTGGTTTACATGTCAACCTCCCATAAAAAATAACATAAGTAGCTTCCAATCCTATCTGAATTGAATCACAGACCAACACAACTGTCATGTGGGTCTTGTGCTCAGCACCAACTGTGATTGCAACAAGGCATGGTCTTCAACTGTCAGCTTTGTGCAAGCTCTGAACATCCTCCCATGCTTCTCCTTAAGCCATCCATTTCCTGCCTAGCATTTATAAATAAAATTCACATTCAAATCATGAGCATCTATTGGGTTTTGTGTGTTATTTGGATTAAATCCTTTCTTGGTGTGAAATGCTCTCTGCTCAGAGGTGGTAGTGGTAAAAGAGGCTGTGTGAATAATGGTAGATCTAATTTGCCTTCTGTTTTCTATCTGCATCCTTGATTCTGTAGGAAATTGAGAGTTATGGGATAATACTTGATGTTTTATAAAGGTTTAGAATGCAGGAAGAAGTGTCTATTCCATGTTGACCATACTTTATCT
>NW_023277274.1:0-17815 GCF_003668045.3 Cricetulus griseus | reverse complement strand
TGTGCAGAACATAAACTCAAATTGATCAAGACATCAACATAAAACCAGTCCTATTGAACCACTTAGAAGAGAATTTGGAAGTATATTTGAATGCATTGACACAGGACATATGCTGCTGAACATAACACCATTAAAACAGACATTTAGATTGAGAATTAACAAATGGGGACTCCTGATACTGAGAAGCAGTATTAGGGCAGCCTTCAGAATGGGAAAAGATCTTCTGCAGCCCAGCTTATGACAGAGGCCTGATGGTCAAAAGTCACTTAAGGAATTGCTCAACATCCTTAGACATCTGGGCAATGAAGATCAGAACATCTCTGAGATACCATTTTAAATGTCAGAATGGCTAAAATAAAGAAACACCAGTGGCTGCTTATACTGGAGAGGATGTGGAGAAAGTAAACACTACTTCATTGCTGGTGGTAATGAAAACTTATACAGTGACTTGGAAATTAGTGAGGTAGTTTCTCACAAAAATGGGAATGAGTCTACCTGAAGATCCAGCGATTCCAGTCTTAGGCATAAAAGCAAATGATTATTGATACCACAAGTACATCCGTTCAACTATGTTCATAGCAGCACTATTTTCAGTAGTCAGAATCTGAAATACAAGCGAACTTGATGCCCTTCAGTCAAAGAATGGATAAAGAAAATGCCGAAAATATAAGCAATATAGTACTTCTCTGCATTAGAAAAATAACAATTTGAAAATTGCAGGCAAATGGAGGAAACTAGAAGAAAGCATGCTGAAGTGAGGTAACCCAGACACATAAAGAGAAGCATGGAATGTACTCACTCATAAGTGGGTATTAGATATAGCGGAAAGAAAAACCTGCCTATTATCTATGACCCCAGAGAAGCTAGGAATCAAGTAGAACTCTAAGAGAGATATTGATCCCCTGAGAAGGGGAAATGGAGAAGGTATCCTGAGTAAATTGGGAGCATGAGGGGAGGGAAGAGGGACCTTAGAGAAAAAGAATGGGGAATCAGAAAGGAGAGAGGGAGGAGAAGGTAAGTGACTAGGAAGATCAAGTTGGAGCAAGGACAGAGAATGAGAACAACGAAAGTGATACCTTGATAGAGGAAGCAATTATAGGATTAAAAAGTAAATAGACAATAGAAAAATTCTGAGGAATGTATAAGGATACCTTCAACTAAGAATCTAAAAAGTGGGTTAGAGTGTATGTTAAATGCCATTTCCTTGTAATAAGATTGATGTCTCCCTTAAATGCCAACATATCCCCTTCATCCACTACCTGATGGAAGCAGAAGCAGAAAGTCACAGGTAAGCACAGAGCCTCAAACCTTAATTCCATTTATGCAGAGAGAGGAGTGATGAGCAAAGGGATCAAGATCATTTTGAAGAAAAACACAGGAACAGTTGACCTGAGCAAGTGAGAACTCACAGCCTCCAGAGTGACAGCGTTGGAACCTGCATAAGCCAAAGCAGCCCCCCCATGGGATTCATGTTGGGGAGATTTGCATCTTTTGGGGCCACTGGACGTAGAACCCGAATTTATCTTTATTCCATGAAATGGCTTTTTGAAGCCCTTTCAATATACACGGTTACTTTTTTCTACCTAGATACTGGAGGGAGGGCCTTGGTTCTGCAAAAATAATGTGAAAGACTTTGATGATGCACCATTAGAAGCCTCACTATCTCTGAAGAGTAGATGGGCTTGGGATGGGGAGTTGGTAGGGGTATGGGTGGGAGAGGGAACAGAGATTGATATGTAAAATATGAATGATTTTAATTTAAATTAAAAAATAAAAATAACAACATGACTGCTGATATTTAATGGCAGGAAATGTATCAGATAAAACTGTTCAACTTACTATATTCTAAACTTAAAACAAATAGAGAAACAAGAAGAATATAAGAACATTACAAAGCAACCAAGTCATGTCTATATTTTATTACATTTTGGACAATGTGAATGCCAATTTTTATCTGTTCATCCCACAATGTAGCTGTCACTGTAATATTTTCTTTTGATACTAAACTCTTAGTGCAAAATGGCTTGCTCCATAATAAAACTTGATGGAAAGCTGTAGATTTGGTATCACGACATTAGGTGAACTATAGGGTTCTGATGCCACTAATTAGAGCAGACCAATATAATCTTGATGAGAAGTAGAATGCCTCAGTCTCCTTTGGTCAAAGCAGGCTGAGAAGAAGGCCTGAGATCTCCTGGATGAGAAGAAAACAGAGGTCCACTTGGATAGAGATTGAGGGTAGAGAGCATTCTATGAGGAAGCTCTAAAAGCTCTAGGTGAAATCATGTGATCTGGAGGCCCAATAGACTGAAGATATATAATTCAGCCACAATTAATTGAGGAGGCAGATTGGAATCCACATACGTAGTTTTTCAATATATCCCACTCCCAGAGAGAGAGGACTTGTGATCCAGAAGTCAGAGGAGATAAATCATCAGAATTACTAAAGAAATTAGAAATGGTTCATGCCTGCATAGAATATAGGAATAGCTCACACAGTCCATTGTCAGATGGATCTCTTAGGTTTATTCAGCTGTTTAGACATATGTATGAATGTTGGGGTCCACACCACTTTTTCCACCATAAGGCAATGAAATTCAGGACTGGGCTCTACTTCACAATCCTCAGCCCTGGTACATTAAGATCCAGTGTTCTGAGTGTCAATTGTGGTGAATGGAATGACTCTAGGTAGTTGGGAACAAGCTGATGACCCTGAATCAGATGACAATAAGGGCCTTTTGTGAGAAAAAGCTCATGTGATGAGAATTCAGCATTAAAATGCAGCAGGATAGTGGCCCTTGAGTTTAATGACACCCTACTAGATAATATTGATGAGTCTATTTTCTAAAGAATACATCGAATTTATGAGACTGCTTTGTTCATTGAGGACTGTTAACTTTTTATGAAAGCAAGCATATCTGCAGTCATTTTTCATAGGGAAATGCATTCTTAAATTAAGGTTGGGGGGAGATAGTTGGAAGGACGAAGGGCAAAAGAGCATATTATTGGACCCTTTTGGTGAATTCCTACTTTCAATGATTTTGAAACAGCTAAGGAGATTTGTAATGCCTTCAGAAAAGTGTATATATCCAATGTTCCCATATTTACTAGAAGATGTTGTACATTTCTATGGTCTGATTTGTAAATACTTCAGCCTAATTGGTGATATATATATATATATATATATATATATATATATATATGCCTATTGTGCAGAAGCACAATATCTTATCTTTTAATAAGTACACCAGAGACCTGGGTGCTTACAAGAAATCAAAGTGCTTTTGTACGTAAGATGAACATTTAAGTCCATTTTGTGCATAGAAGAAAAACTGAATGTAAAATGGGTAATGTAAATAGACGTTCTAGATGCCTTTGACAGAAATGTGTCAGGGTACCTTATAAAGTAGAGGAAAACCAATGTACTGCACCAGATTCCAAGAGAATATTAAGTTTATAATAGACACATCTTTCAAATATTCAATGCATGTAGGACACCATTCTCAGAATTTCTTCTAAGAAGATGCTGGCACTTCAAGTGGAGTTGTAGATCCCGTGTGTTAGAAGGGTAGGTGAATAGCCACTGGGTCAATGGTAGTTCGTCTTTAGTATTCTGAACAAGAGCATGAAATTATGGATTTTACCTTGCTGTTAAAGCTAATCAAAGGAATATGTGTCAGGTCACTTGAAACAAAGGGAAAGATTTGATATCACTTTTTAAAAATTGTAACACTTTAAGCCCCCAGCTTTGTAGAGCATGATTTTCTGTGACACTCTTGGTAGAGTGAGTGCGTTAAGGCTCATATTGTGCTTTTAGATAAGTAATTGGTCCCTTAAAGTGAGAAGTCAAAGTTCTCATGACCATTTCCTAAAATGATGGTGTCATGAGTTTCACTATATTCTAACTAACAATGTGCCATCAGGGTGGGCAATTGGAGACCTGAATGGGTCCCTGGCAGAAGGGGCAATTTTCCCCGTTATGAATGGGGAAGATAGTGAGAATATTTTTAACAGAGGAAATCTGAGGCCAAATATGGGTCAAAATTAGCTACCATAATAGCCATTGATGAAGGACATACCTTTTGGTTAAGGAGGAAAAGTTCTATCAATTCATGCAAATGTTGAATTTCTTCCTTTGAAGTCTACAGTACAGAAGGGTTCCACCATTGCTTCTTCATCTAGAAGTTCTTCACACGTTAGGATATCCATGACTTTTGGGAAATTTGGAAGACAACAATTAGTGTTTTTGAACAGCTGGTGCTCCTGTGTCAACCATACTGTCTCCTTAGTTTTGTGCTCAACAACCCAGATCAGTGTACGAATGGAAACTGCAATATTTCTTGTGACTGGATTGCTGTCAGTGTCCTCCAATCCTCCATATGCTCACTATGATTGGGATCTGGGAACTCTGTCTATAGTGGATTCCAGTGGTGAGAACTTAAATCTAGGATGTGCATTTAGGAAGAATGTCTGAGATTTACTTTATGAGTCTGTGGAGATTGGTGTAGACTACATTATAGCACACATAAAATACTCTTGAAAAAATCCTCAATGGAATTGTGTAAGGCAGATTAGAAGAAAGCAAAGTAATAGGCCATCTTGTAGTGTTACAAACAGTTCCCAGCCAAATTTTAAAAGGGAGTTATTTGCCTCACCATATTGCATAGACAAACACATTATCTCTACATCTGTTGTTCCAAATTTTCATTCCAATTTGTAAGGTTCTTATCCTTACAGATCCTCTATTAACCTTGACATGCTCTAACCATTTATCAAAGAGGAAAAACAAAAATTGCTTTCGCTGTGGACTTTCCAAGTTTAACCTAAGTTACATGGTGTAGAACAAAGTGTGGATTTTAACTGTTTAGATTATTTTCTACTGGATCCAATATGACAACCAGGGTCTTTGAATGTCACATCAGTATAAGTAAGCATTTCAGTTGTTAATAACTGTGTCTTTCCAACACACCTTAGTAGTGAGAGTGGAGATTAAAGCTGTGTACTTAGATCTTATGCATGGAGATTCACTATGGATATATAACATCAAATGGGAAGGTAATGCAAAGTCATATTAGTCAGAGAAGGATGTTTAATATCATCTTTGGCATTAAGAAAATCTCTGAGATTCAGATGGGCAAATTTACTAATTTAATTTTACCTTGTAGAGATATATAATGTCTAATGCAGGACTGCAATAGAAGAAAAGGACTGAGCTTCTCACTGACTCACATATACACAGAAGATGGCTTATTTTCAAAGAGGAATATATAGTG
Source organism: Cricetulus griseus (assembly GCF_003668045.3). Classification (NCBI taxonomy): domain Eukaryota; kingdom Metazoa; phylum Chordata; class Mammalia; order Rodentia; family Cricetidae; genus Cricetulus; species Cricetulus griseus. The sequence continues at coordinate 12,542 of NW_023277274.1, read as the reverse complement.
ACACTTTGGTTGATTGTGTTCTGTATCTCCTTTGGCAGAGAGGAAACTTCTAAAACCAGCCTGGGTAAGGGAATATTTCTGAATCTCCTTATTAAGAGGAGGAAACAACTTATACACATTATTTCAGTATTTAGAAATCCAATTCACCCTTGACAGTGGTGTAAATCATAGGTTACCTTGGTTAGTGGGAAAATATTTGGGCTCTGCCTCATTAACTTCCTATTATGCCCCCTAGATACAGATATGCATACCATGAGTCAAAACTTTGTGAGTCCAGAAAGAATTCAGAATTTTTTCCTGAAGGACAATTGGTCTTCTGGGCATTGATGCTTCCACAAGATTTCTTTGTCTCTAAAATTGATAACAAATTTTCAAGTATATTTAATAGTTTATAAGCAGATGAATCCATGTCTATATTTTATTCTCTGCTATATATTCATGGATGTAGTGTGGTCCTATCTCTTACAGGTGTTGAAATTGCTGATTTGATCAGGTGGGGAGGCTTTCATGTGCAATGACAAGTGATCATCTTCAGAAAGGTCAACTAGAGTTCAGAGGGGTAACTTTGAAGTGTCTTTGAAAACATGATTGCTTCAGAAACTCACTTGCCAAAAGAAAACATTTTGGAGTTTTCAACTAGATGATTTTGCCCCAAATCACTTTAGAAGATATAGAATACCTGGAGCACACTGATTTGCAAAGATGCATTATAATCTTTCTAATCTTTTCTGTTGTCTAGAAGTACCCAAGTTTTTTTTTACAGAGGAAGAAGCATAAGGCCCCCTTGACTTTAGTCCCTGCTACTGAGTAGTAAAATGATTTATACCCAGTTGTACAAATGGACAAATGTGAGTGCCATGGAAGAGAAAAATAAAAGTTCATATCCCCTTAGTATGAAGGACAAAAGTCAAAAGCAGTCTTTTGTCAAAGAACTATGTCTTATGCCTTATCTAGAAGTGAAAAGGTGAGGAGTAATAATGGAAGAATGGAAGTACTAGACACCTTCTATAAAAGAATAACTGTGAGACCCTCTTAAACAAAAGTGAATGTCAGAATCCCCTTGGTCAGTGGGTGAATAAATCATACTTCCCTGACTTAAAAGGGATTAGCAGTAGAGGAATATCCCAACATATATAACCAGGTTTTGAAACACTTCTTCAGATGTTAGTCTTGAATCTGGAGAAGACTAGCTAGCATTCAAAAGCTGTTTGTGAATGATGCAGGCTGAGAAATTTGCTTCATCTATTTTTGGTCAGCCCTTTAGATCTAGGTATTAATGCCAGAATTCTCGATTTCTGATGACTGGCTAAATGATAGAAGACATGAATTCTTGACTCTGTTAGCAAATACTAGGTTCTGGCATATTTAGGCTAGACATTATTCAGAGAGGAAGTCTCTCATAGATCAACATCTGTAAGTTTAAATATAAGACTAAAAGTATCATAAAACAAAGGCCCAAGGGATCACTACTTAGGTAGAGAACATGTTGTACATAGTACATAAAACAGGGGATATCCCATAATCCCTCAGAAAAAAATGTCTCAGTCTGTTTTATTCATACTAGGCTGTCCCTGGAAATCAATGTCAGATTCAAAGATTCTTTATAATGGAAGAGCAGTTCTCAAGTGTGAGCCAAAATTATCAAAAGGATCACTTTTATCACATTTCCTCAATGTGAGCTGTTTACATTCTAGCTTATTAGAGCTGAATTCTATAGTTATGTAGTAGCCAAGAAACATTTTTATAAGGGGTCTGTGCACTCTTTGACCTTGGAAGAAATGTTTGATGCTCACTTTGTTATAGGTGGAAAAATGAAGAATTGACCCATGTGCATCAGACACACTCTTTCAAACAAGTGGGAATTATACTCCCTTGGATACATAGGGAACGTCTGATACATTTTCAGCAGACATTTGTATACCTTGTAAAATTAAGTACAGTATACCCTAGAATACTCTCCTCAGATTCCAAATTTTCACTGTGATTTGGTATGTTCATATCTAGAATGGGATCTGCAAGAGATATGTCTCTACTCTTAGGATTCTTGAAAATTTTGTTTCTGTTTCCAGATAAATTGCGTAGTTACATTTGTGTTCAGTCAATCTGACAGATCTGGGCTTCAATGGTGAGAACACAGTTTTTACAGATTGAATTGAAGGAAGTAGATAGATTCCAGGCTCTTCTTGCTCTCTTTGTTCTCTATGACCTGCCACTATAGTGAACAATGTTTTTTTCAGTAAGTAGACAAATCAATGTGCCCATGCTCAGAAAAGGGAAATATGAGAGCTCCTTGAGTCAGTCGGAGAAGTTCTAACTCCTGTCTTTCATAGGGTTAAGTAAAGTCATGCAAAATTTGGGAGAGCAGAGTATTTCCAATGGTGTTGTTGTAAGTGTGAATGCCATAATTTACTTTTTAAGGAAGAGCACAATCTAGGAAAATTCTTGTCATATTTGAATTCTTCTTTGAAGTATAGAAAACGTCAGTCTCTGTCAACTCCACTGAAGGCATGAGCAAAATCTTCACATTTTTCTCAGAGTTTGGATGCAAATTTCTGTGCCTACCTTCTCAAACTTATAAACAACTTGAAAGATGTTATCACAAATAACAGGAAATTCCCAATTTTGGTGAAAACTTATCAGTAACTGCCCTGGTTTTCCAGCTAGCTTTTGTATATTTCTGACTTCAAATTAGTGTTCCCCTAATTTCCGTTGGAAAAGGGTATACGTAAGGGCTACCAAACACAGAGGGAGAAGGTCTCAATCACTGTTTGTTTTCCTTGTAAACAGTATAGAATGAGGATTAGCATGAATGCAAAGAAGCATTAAATCATCGTTTAGTGATAGTGTTTACTTTAATCACCATTTAATATTGTAGAAACACTTTGTATACGCATGTTATGCTCTGTAACTTACTTCTTCATAGGATATTATCTCTCATGATATACTAGAAATAATTAATGTCTATATTCTCCCCATTGAATATGGAGTCCTGCATGCCATTCTTATTTCACTCCTGAAAATCTGATGCTATGCTCATGTGGTTAGCAAAAATAAGTTAATTTCCACATATGAGAATTTTCCAAGTAGGTTTAGTAGGTAAGTTTTGATGAGTTTAAGTCTAGGTCTTACCTTCGTCCCTCTTTTCACAGAAAGAGAAAGATTCAGAACCTTGAGGGTAGTACTTCATTTCTTCTTGTTCAAAAGAGTGAGGAGCCATGATTTCACAGTCATGCACTCAGGTGTACCTCTAACCTCCTCAGATTAGAGCAGGACTTTCTTAGTCCCAGTTGAGAATAAATATATATTCTAGGAATACTTGTTTGGATGGGAATATACAAACCATTGTTCTACTTAATATGATGTTCTGGGACCTCTGACATGAAAGTTAACTGTCTCACCTAGCTTCACTTGACTGGATAGATCTCAGGTTCCCTTAATTAATGTTTAGGAAACTTTACCTCCTATGAGTAATGCAAGCATCTAAATCCCAACATTGTTTTGTCTGAAACCCATTTTGGTGACTAGGGAATGTCCAAGATCACCTGAATCAAGATATGTATGTCACATTGCTTGGTGATCTAATAAGGAAAGTCCGAAGCCCTTGGTTCTCAGTGTGCTTTTCTTAGTAAACTTCTGTGGTAATCAGAAGTTTAGATTGTGTCCTGGTAGTTTCTTAGATTTATTTATGAGAACATTGACTATGATTGAAGACCTGAGGTATCTCCTTATGAGGGATAATAAATACTTAATAAATATAAATGGAAATATGTATCTGTGCACTTCTTAGGCCATTAGTTCTAAACATATATGTCACATAGCTTATTGAGTCATGAGCATGCTGTTTGGCTATCATCTTGAAAAGGGGCATAACTGGCCCATTTGGTGAATGTGATTGTGTCTGAAATAATCAAGTTCTGTTAGGTCTGATTGTTCTGAGGGACAAATTGTTATGCTGCCTTGCTGAGGTTCTACCTGATTGCATCTCTTCTCCTTAGTTTGTAATGCATTGTCTCCAGAGTCCTAGAAGTAGACTGGAAAGTGACATCTTCATAGGAAGGCAGATGTTGAAAGATACAGTATGCTAGTATGGACAGTTTTAAAGGTCCCTGTGTGAACTTCAAAGGCCCCAAAGAATCAGGGACAGGAAAAGTGGTCCACAATCCAGCATGTAGGTGTGGGACAATCTAGAACTCATATAACACATGTAGAAGTTGGTAAGATGTCTTTAGTGTAGATGAAAGTTACTTGTGCTTGATGTGAGGATGATGGAATGTCTAGGGACCCAGATGTACCTGGAGTAAATTTAAGTCCCTTTCATGAAATATGTCTGTTGTGATTATTTCATCATTATTTGATCTGTGATTTTGTGTGCCATAGGTTTTCTAGCCTAAGCCATTTTAATCAGTATGTGATTCACTGAGGCTTCCTTTTGCACTGTTTTTCTGTTTCCATTTGCTTCTCCTAATAGAGGAACAGATAGAGAAACCATTGTAAGATGGAGAATATGTGAGCTATGAGAAGGGGGTGGTTACATATGAAGTTGCCTTTTTCACTCTGGAAATGCTTTTTGTAATTCAACTGATCCCCTCTCCACAAACAACTCTGAACTTCTTGCCTACAGGAACTATCTCCTCCTCTTGAGACAGTTGTTGATGTAACATTTTTTCTCTGTACCTTGGAGATACCCTATTCTCCCTTTCTCCCAAGAGAATCAAGGCTAACCTTCTGTTGCTGACAAATTAGTTCCCTTTGCATACAGAGTCAGAAAGCTATTGTATACTAGGGGATTATAGGTGACAGTGGATGATAAGTACATTGCTAGTCAGAGAGGTAGGAATAAAGAATCTTAAAGATGGAGGTGTCTGTTACACATGGTTCCAATTCCACTTTGCCCAAAACAAACACACAGATCTTACATTAATTATTAAACTATTGACCAATTGGTAAGAGCTTCTTGTTGGCTAGCTCTGTTTCAATTATTAACCTATTTCTATTAATCTATGTATTGCCATGTGACTATGGCTTACCCATTTTCTGGCATGTTACTCCTTCAGCAGCATGGCATCTCTTCTCAGCCTCTATCTCCATTCTTCACCCCAAACTTCTCCTGGTCTGGTAGCACTGCCTATATTCCGACCTGGCTACTCCATCATCAGTGTTTAGTTCATCAACCTCCATGAGAAACATATACAGAAGTACATAGCCCATCATCTCCTCTTATTTGTCTAAAATGATTTGTTTCATTTCTTTCCATTTTTAATAATTTTTTTTAAATCAGAAATAATTTTATTTTACAAAGCAATCACATTCCATCTCCCTTCCCTACTCACATGCCTCACCCAAAACCCACATCACACCCCCCACCCTCTCCACAGAGATGGTGAGGTCTTTCATGGGCAATCATCAAATTTGTTACATCCTTTTGGGTAAGACCTAGGCAATCCCCAGAGTATCTTGAATGACAGAGCAGTCCTCCATAGGGAAGGGACCTGCAAAGTCCATTCGTGTGCTAGAAATAAAAACTGGTTACACTGCCAGAGGCTCATAGAGTGCCCACATATCCCAAAATACACAATCATTAAGAGGGGCTTATCTGGTACTATGATGGTTCCCCAGTTTTCTGAATGGTGTCTGTGAGCTCACACATGATCAGCACAGCTGTTTCTGTGGGTTTCTCCAGCCTGGTAATGACCCATTTGCTCATCAATCTTCCCTTTCTGAAACTGGATTCTAGGAGATCAGGTAATTGTTTAGCTTTGCGTGTATTCTTCTGCTTCTATCAGTTACAGGATGAAAGATCTAGGGTGGCTTATAAGGTAGCCATCAATCACAAGATAGGGGAAGTGCTTTTAAAGCAGCTTCTCCACTATTGCTTACATTGTTAGCTGGGATTATCCTTGTGGATCACTGGACATTTGCCTCAAGCCATATTTATCTTTAAACCTATAATTTATTTCTTTAATAATGTATCTCTTAGCAGGGCATTGGTGGTGCACGCCTTTAATCCCAGCACTCGGGAAGCAGAGTAAGGTCTCTGTGAGTTTGAGGCCTGCCAGGTCTCCAGAGTAAGTATCAGGATAGGCTCCAAAGCTACACAGGGAAAGTCTTTCTCAAAAAAAAAAACAAAAGTAAATAAGGTATCTCTTTTCTTGATCTCATCTGTTCTTCCACCTAATCAATCTTCCTGATCTCTCATGTTCTCCTATCACCCCCTTCTTTCTCATACCAACCTCCTCCTGCCCCATGCTCCAAAATTATTCAGGATATCTTGTACCTTTCACCTACTCTGAGGAAGAATGTATGTCTTAATTAGGGTCCTACTTATTCCTGGCTTCTCTGGATTTGTGGATTATAGGCTAATTATCATTTTCTCTATGTCTAATATCCATATATTATTGACTACATACCACGTTTGTCTTTCTGTGTATGGTTTATCTAACACAGGATGGTTTGTTCTAGTTACATCCATTTGTCTCATTGTTTTGTTTTTCATTGAATACTACTCCATTGATTAATTGTATCACATTTTATTTATCCATTCTTTTGTTAAGGACATCGTTTTTCATGGGACAAGTGCTCCCAGGGGACACTCAAATAGTGTAGCACTTTCTACTCCATCCAGAAGAGTGCGCCACATTTGAGAGTCCCCAAGTGAGCAATTGCCGGTGCACGGAAGTTCCACGATGCCTTCTCCACACAGAAACACCCAAAATGGGGTCACTTTCCCCTTCACAAGGCCTGGAGAGTGGCTCCATTTTGAGTATGGCTATCTGGGACCTCACAAGATGGATCCAGATGGGCCAGCGTTTCAAGAAAATTATTTTTACCCCAATACAAAGATTTTTAGAAGTGCAGCTCTGCTTTACACTCAAGCCTGAGCTGAGTGCCTGTGCACAAATGCTTTCAATGGGCTCAACTGGGATGTTTGTCCCACACAGTAAGGCACAAAGTGGAAGCACTTTCTCGTTCTTCTTCCGAGAGGGCAACCACTTTGATGACCACTATGTGTGTTGTCCCCTCCAGCCTGGGTACTTGTGGACTCCCATTTCCCCTCCCTGGACACTTCACTTACTGGCTACTGTGAAAGGGAGGCCTTTCTTCCCTAACCTTCCCACTCAACATTCTCCCCACCATGCCTGGAGTCCCAGCTCCCTGGACACTTCAGGTATCCCAGACATGTGCTACCAAGGAACACATTGTAACTCAAGTCCAAAGAATGCTCCACACTCCAGGCATTGGTGGCTCATGCCTTTAATCCCAGTACTCAGAGGTAGAGGCTGGCGGATCTCTGAATTCCAGACCAGCCTGGTCTACAAGAGCCAGTTCCACGGCAGCTTACAAAGCCACAGAGAAACCCGGTCTATAAACTTACTCCCCTCCAAAAAGTGCCCCACACTAGAGAAATCGTGGATAAGCCACTAAGAACTGGGGAAATGGCTCTTTTACCAACCGGTAACCCTCAAAACATGGTGCCACATTATTCTAGATCACAAAGTGCCCCCACATTTTTCTCCTAGAGGTGGAACATATGGAATCCAATTTGTATAAGGGAGAATGTGTGATCTCTTCCTCTGGGAATGGCATATATGTGTATGTCCAATCTGCAGGAATAGATAATGTTATAGGCCCTTGAGTGGTCTGAAAGGGCATAAAAGATCCATAGACAGAGCAAAATGGTTCCTGACACACCTTTGAAGGTGACGGATTACCCAGAATTCCCTCACTTGTGGACTCTGTTTTGTCCCCATCAATAGAGATGGAAGCAACCTGTGGTTCTGACCTGAGCAATTGTCATCATGTTTTGATCAATTTAGGCTTCCTTGTTCAGTGGCTATCTGTTGAATTATAGATTTCATAGAAGAGGAAGGCCTAGGGTCCTCTTTTATAGAGGGAGAATGTGTCAGCTCCTCCATCTGAGAGGGCATATGTCTCAGTGTCCCATCTACAGGTGTGGAAAGTTCTGTTGTCCCTTGACTGAACTGAAAAGGCTGAAGAGAGTCAGGGGCACAGCAATACAGGTCCACAGCTCTCTCTGTAGGGGAGGCATTAGCCACAGCTCCTCCCTCCATTGTGGATGATGCTAAGGCCCCTCAGTAGATTTTGAATTAATCTGGGCCTCTTTTGAGGAAGAAGAAATGTCTGGAGAATCAGATGTTGCCATTAAGCCATCTGTGTCCCATTCATTGTGAGCGTTTGTTGTTCGGGCTCCCTTAGCTTTTAAGGCAGGGCAGGGAGTTTGTGGGTCATATTTTTGCAAATTTAGGGCATTGTGTTCTGATTTTGATCTACTGAGGCTTCCTTGTGCTGTGGTTTCATGTTTCCATCTTCTTCTCCTAGATGAGGAAAGCCTAGGCCCCACTTTGTAACTGGATGTATGAGTGACTGCTTCCTCTGGGTAGGGCATATGTTTGTATGTCCAGTCTGCAGGAATGGAAAGTGTTATAGGCACTTGACTGAACTGCAGGGAGCCGAAACAACAATGAGTAAAGCAAAATTTATGCACAGACTTCTCTGAAGGTGAGGTATCATCCAAAACTCCTCCCTCACTTGTGGGTTGTACTAGAGACCTGCCAGTAGCCGCTTGTATAGTCAGGTAGGAATTGGGGATTCTCTTTATGAAATGACAAACTTTTTAATGTCTTAACTGGTGTAAAATTATTGGTCAGCCCCACATTTGCAAATGGAGATTGCTTAGAAATCTTTTGTTCTGGATTTGTAGATTTTGGATATGCTTGGTCTGTGTGAGCTTGCCTAAGTTTTCTTTCAGGACTAATGGAAAGATTTGGGTCTGCTTTACTACAGGAAAAAGAAATGAGGTCCTGTTCTGGAGAGAGGAATCTTCTGGGTTTGTCTTCCAGATACTTGGAAGATCTCTGCCTCCCATGGACAGAGGCAGAGGTGACCCTCATCCCTGAAATAGATTTTGAAAGTGTACATGGGGTAGTTTTCAGGGACTTTTGATTAGATGAAGAGTTTACCAGTTTACGTTCATCAGAGGAAGATGGTCCAGTTGGTTCTGCATAAGTTCCTGTTGTCTTTGTGTTAGCATCCTTTGGACCAGGTCCTGAAGACCCTGCATCAACTCCAGTACAGATCAGGCAGCAGACCACATTCTCTTCCAACAGGAGAGACATATCCAAGTGTCTTTTAGCCTTCTCTGCTCTGGGCAGAAAGGATGACCTAGGTCTTTTTCTGATGACTGGATGGAAAGCAGACAGACTGGGATCACTGCTCACTGTGTTTCTCAAGGTATCTAGGATCTGCAAAAGGAGTGTCCCTTTCCTTTCTGGCCCTATCTTAGCACCTTTGTGGAGCTTGAAATGCCCATACAGTCTGTAGATACTTCAGGGCTTGCAGTATAGTACTGGCTATCTGCACGTCCAGAGTCAGAGAATCTTACCCCCGTGCAACCTTGCCCTCTTCCTGGTCCGCATGTGAGTCTCTGCACCTTAATCTGGGGAGAGATCATGCCAGCTGTTGTTGAGGTGGCAAATCCTTCTGGGAATTATTGGTTGTCAAATACTCCAGGCTTTTGTCTGGGTTGTAAATCTCCTCTTGTGAGTCTTGGTTGCTGATAGTAGTCCAAGGTCTGAGAGACCATGATGTCTGATCAAAGGGCCACAGCCTAGCGGAGGACTGTAGGACTCTCTCCACTGGTCTAGGCAAGTAGTTTCTAAGGCAGTTGAGCAGAGAAAACTGTCTTAAGTTATTTCCCTCAGGCAACGAGGGTTGAAGGCTATTTCCCATGGCAACTGATGGCAGGAATAGGGTAAGCGATTGTGTTTGTAGGAAGGAGTCTTTTCTTCCCAAGACCTGTGCACACTTGCGGCAGGCCAAAAGGAGACCTGCAGTGACAGTTGACTTCAAGTAGTGATGAAAGTTCCAGAGATGCTCTCCCGATCAGGGTTCTCTGCTGGCGAGGGGAGTTCACCAGTGGAACCAGACCTCCAATGGCAACTGGCTGCAGGAAGAGGTTAAGCGATATACTTTGTGAGAGACATTTCTTCCTAAGACCTGTGAACACATCCAGCAGGCCAAGCACAGAACTGGAATGGCAGTTGGCTCCAGGAAGTGATCAAAGTTTCAGAGGTAAGCTCGCGAACACTGTTCTCTCCTGGCATTCCAGAGGTGTGCTCGTGATCAGCGTTCTCTGCTGGTGAGGGGAGTTCGCTAGTTTTGTGTGACCTGGCTGTTTCATGAAAGAGGCTTCACAGACAACCAAGCTCTGTGAATGAAAACAAACAGTTTGGACTCTCTGCATGGGTTACGCACACTAGCCATTCTGGCACCCGTTGATATTGGCCATGACAAGTTGCCTAGGTAAAAAATTAAAAGTGAGCTAGCAAAGTGGCTGCATGTCTTTTATCCCAACAGTTTAGAGGAAGAAGAAGGTGAAACTCTGAGTGTGAGGCGAGACCTATCTGGAAATAGAGTTCTAGGTAAGTCTAGAATGTAAAGAATGTCTCTGCTGCAAATCTAAGTTAATGATGATGATGATGATGATGATGATGATGATGATGATGATGATAATGTAATGGAAGCCTGGGATACTGTACTCTCCCATGACTTACATAAAGGGCAGGAACCTGATGCAGAGAGGCCTTCTGTGTGTGCAGTGACTCTTAATGGGTCCAGGTTAAGTAAGTGGGGTTATATGAAGAAACCTTTCTATGTCTACCCAACTATGATATTAATTAAATTCACAATATCTGTATGAAAACACAGCTTGGTATGATACTACAGGTCAGATGCTGGCTTTACTCGGTAAAATAAGATCTTACCATCTGATCACATTTTGATGTTCATCTCACGGATCCTTCTCATGGCCATTGTGCAGCTATGTGTCCTTCTGAAAGCAGTTTTGGAAAATGAGCCACTGCAGCAGGTCAAAATCTTCACTTTTGAAAGAGTGCAGCTTCAGTCATTCTAGAGAATATGTGTAACTTGAGTTTCCCCATCTGAGAAAAGGATTCAAATCAAAACATTTATGTTTGTAGACACCACTTTAAAGCATTTACAAAACAAGGGGCCAAATCTGAAATGCAGTGCTACAAAGTAACTTTCAGGAATATGAATTGACTGAAAATGACAGCATGGTTTTCCTAAAAAAACAGCCAGTTTCCAAGCAAAATTCATACACTGTACAATGTGTTATCCTTTTGGATTTCCTTTAAATGTGTGTTTCCTTAAATTCATATTTGCTTCACCTAATGTTTCCTCTAGGATAAGCCAGCCTAATTGAAGTTGTTGACTGGCTGGAAAGATGAGTCAATGGTTTGAAGATTGGTTGCTCTTCCTTGGTACTTGGAATGTGCCTCCTGCACCTATAGTGTAACTCCAGTTGCAAAGGATCCTGTGCCTGCCTATGGCCCACACTAGCATAAGGAAATCATGTGCTCTACAGACATGCATTTAGGCAAACATTTAAACACAAAAATTGTAAAAGGTGTCAAAATTTGTTTCTCACTAATTTTAAAATTACACATCTAAAATTATGCCATCATAATTATGGCAAGTGTCCTACAATTGCTTTTACTAAGACCAAAGATTGGATTCATTTGAAACTCTAAATACACACTACATAGCCTTTGGAAATTCTTTAAAGTAATTGAAAATGAAATGGAAAAATTTAAAAAATCCTTGCATACTTATATCATCATCCTTAACTTGACACTTAGCATTTTGTGACCTCTGTATGCGAAGGGCGTGGTTACATATGAAGTTGCCTTTTTCACTCCAGAAATGCACTTTGTAATTCAACTGATCCCGTCTCCACAAACAACTGTGAAGATCTAGCCTACAGGAACTATCTCATCTCTCTTGAGATAATTGTTGATGTATCAAATTTTTCTCGTTAACTTGGAGATATCCTATTCTCACTTTTACCAATAGAATCAAGGCTAACCTGTTGCTGACTACTTAGTTCCTTCTGCATACACAGGCAGAAAGATATTGTATACTAGGGGATTATAGGTGACAGTGGATGATAAGTACATTGCTACACAGCGAGGTAGGAATAAAGAATCTTAAAGATGGAGTTGTCTGTTCCACATGGTTCCAATTCCACTTTGCCCCAAACAAACACACAGATGTTACATTAATTATTAAACTATTGACCAATTGGAAAGAGCTTCTTATTGGCTAGCTCTGTTTCAATTATTAACCGATTTCTATTAATCTATGTATTTCCATGTGACTATGGCTTACCCATTTTCTGGCATGTTACTCCTTCAGAAGCATGGCATCTCTTCTCAGCCTCTATCTCCCTTCTTCTCCGCAGCCTTCTCCTGGTAGCACTGCCTATATTTCTACCTGGATACTCGATCATCAGTGTTTGGTTCATCAACCACTATGAGAAATATGGACATAACCCACCATCACATCTTATCTGTCTAAAAATGTTTTTTTCCCTCTTCTTTCCTTTTTTATGAATTTTTATTTAAATTAGAAACAATCTATTTTTACATAACAATCCCATTCTTTCTCCCTTCCATACTCACATGCCACCTCCAAACCCCATCACATCCATTCCCCTCTCCACA
>NW_023277273.1:0-17886 GCF_003668045.3 Cricetulus griseus | reverse complement strand
ACATACACTAGAAACATACACTACACACACACCACACAATACTCCACACACATTCACTACAATACTCCCACCAAACACACATACCACAGACATGTACTACAAACATACACTACACAAACACAGCACACACACTTACTATAAACACAAACACACCAAACACACACACCACACACATACACTACACACAAACAAACCACACCCATACACTACAAACGCGTACAACGCACACAAACTACAAATACAAACACCGCACACTCACGCCGCATTCATACACCACTAGACATACAGCACACACACCACACATATATACTACACTACACACACCACACACATAAACTACACTAAACTCACCAAAACCACACACCATACCCATACACTATACACATACACTACACACACACAGAAACAAACAACATATATATATATATATATATATATATATATATATTATATATACCTCAAACATACACTACACTACACACCTCAGTAACACACACAAAACACATACACTACGAAGACACACACTGCACACATACACTACAAACACATACACCGCCCACACTCACTACAAACACAAACACCGCACACACACAGCATACATAAATTACACGCACACACACTGCATACACTCCCCCCACACACAGCAAACAAACACACCGCACACATACACCTCAAACATACACTACACTACACACATCAATAACACACACCACAAACAAACACTCACCAATAACACACCAAGCACATACACTACAAACACACACACTACACACATACACTACGAACACATACACTGCACACACAATACAAACAAAAACAACCACACACACACAGCATACATACACTTCACGCCCACACACCACATACACACATCACACACATACACTACAGTATATACACCAAACACACACACCATATATATACACTACACATATACGCTAAACAAACACACCAAACAAGCACACCTCACACGTACACACTACTACATACCCTACACATACACAACACACACATACAAACACAACATAAGACACACCACACACACACACTACAAAAACATACACCGCACACACACTACAAACACACACACCGCACACACACTACAAACACAAACACCGCACACACACACTACAAAAACACACACCGCACACACACACCCCACACATACTCTACACATACACACCGCACACACAGTACACACAAACACTGCACTAAAACAAAAACACACACAACACACATACACTACACACACATCAAGCACACCGCAAATATACACCCATAACATACACTACACTACACACACCAAAAACACACACCACACAATACACTAGAAACATACACTACACACACACAACACACAATACACCATACATTACGAACATAAACTATACACACACACCACACACATACAGTAAAAACAAGCACACTAAAACATACAAACCACACATATACAACTACAAACACAACACCGCACACACACACTACAAACACAAACACCGCACACACACACGGCATACTTATACTACACACACACACCGCACACACACACCACACACATACACTACATTACACACAAAAACAAACACACCACACACATACAAAAAACACACACACCAAACAAAAATACCGCACACATACACAACAAACATGCACTACACTACACACACCAAAGTCACACACCAAACACATACCATACACATACACTACAAACAGACACATAACACACATACACTACACTATCACACCATACCAACACACAACACAATAGACTACAAACATACACACACCACACACACATCGTAAAAACAAAGACACCAAACACACACATGCACTACAAACACATACAAGCACAACACATACTACAAACACACCTCATGCATACACTACACACAGACACCACACACATACACCACAAACATACACTACACTACACACACAAAAAAGCATACACAACACACAACATTAGAAACAAATACTACACACAATCACCATACACATACACCACACACATACACTACAAACATTTACTACACACACAGCACAATACAGTAAACAAAAACACACCAAATACAAACAACACACATACACTACAAACACATACGGCACACACCGCATACATACACTACACACACACCACACAAACACACCACGCAATACACTACATACACACACCAAACAAACACAACGCACACATCCACAACAAACATACACTAGACCAGCAAAAACAAACACCACACACATACAATAGAAACATACACTACAAACACACACACAACACACATACCCAACACACACACACCACACAATATAGTAAACACAAAGACACCAAACACTACACTACACACATCCATGACAAACGCCACACACATACACAACACACATACACTACACACTCACCAAACAAACACACCTCACACATAAACCACAAACATAAACAACACTACACACACAAAAAACACTCCGAACACATGCACTACAAACACATACAAGGCACACACACACTACACACATACACTAAAATCATACACTACCTACAAACACCAAAAACACACAGCACACACATACACTAGAAACATAGACTACACAAACACACACAAAATAAACACACCGCACACATACGCCACAAATATAAACTACACTACACACACCAAACACACACACCACACACATACAGTACACATACACTGCACAGACATTGGTGTGTGCACCAAACACATACACCACACACACACAAGACACAAATACAGTACACTCAAACACAGCATACACACACACCGTACACATACACTACAAACACATATACCAAACACACAATGTACAAACACAAACACCGCACCCACACACCGCATACATACACTACACTACACAGACCGTACACACACACCACACATAGAAACTAAACTACATACACCACACACATACACTACACACATACACTACATAATCACCAAACAAACCGCACACATACACCTCAAGCATACACTAAACTACACACATCAATAACACACACCATACACAAACACTACACTACACGCACCAAAAACACACTACGCACATACAAAACAAACACACACACTGCACACACACTACACACACACTACAAACACAAAAACCGCACACACACACAACATACATAGACTACACGCACACATACCGCATACACACCACAAAAATACACTACACTATATACACCAAACACACACACCATACATATACACTACACACACAGGCTACACACACACACCTCCCACACATAGTAAAAACAAAGGCAACAAACACACACCCCACACACTTGCACTACAAAACATTCAACGCACATACACACACACATTAAACACAGGCGGCACCCACACAACTCATGCATACTAAACACAAACACACCACACACACACACTCACCACACACATACACTACTCACACCAAAAACACACACCACTCCCAACATTAGAAACAAATACTACTCACACAAACACTACACACATACACTACAAACGTACACTACACACACCGCACACACACAGTAAAAACACAAACACGGCACACACATACCATACACATACAGTACACCACGCACACCAAAAACACACACCACACACATACACTAAAAACATCAACTTTACACACACATACACCAAACACACACAACAAACACATACACTACAAACACATACACCGCACACACACACTACAAACACAAACACCGCACACAAACCACATACATTCACTACACACACACACTGCAAACACACACCACACACATAAACTACACTACACACACCAAACACAAACACCAAACACTTACACTACACACATGCAATGCACACACAAACAAACCAAACACATCGCACACATAAAACACAAACATACTCACCAAACCTACACACCACACACATGTACAACAAACATACACTACACAAACACACCACACACATACTGTAAACACAAACACATCAAACACAAATACCACACATATACACTACACACATGCCGTACACAAAACAAACACATCGCACACATGCAACTCAAACATACACTACAAACATACACAACAAACATACACCGCACACATACACTAGAAACATACACTTCACACACACACCACACACATACTCCACATACATTCACAACACTCACACACACACACCAAACCCACACACCTCTTACATGTAATACAAACATACACTACACAAACACACCACACACATACTGTAAAAACAAACACACCAAACACACACCACACACATACACTACAAATGCATACCCTGTACACATACTCTAAAAACATATACACCGTGAGCACACACTACAAACACAAACACCGCACACATACCACACATATATACTACACTACACACATTACATATACACATCACACACATACATTACACTAAACACACGAAAACACACAGCAAACACATACACTATACACATACATTATACACACACACCAAAAACAAACACCGCACACATACACTAGAAACATATACTACACACACACCACACACATACTCCACATTCACTACAATACTTTCACCAAACACACGTACAACACATATGAACTACAAACATACACTACACCAATGCAAAACACACACATACTATAAACACAAACACAACAGACACACACACACCATACACATACACTACACACAAACACACTGCACACATACACCTCAAACACGTACATCGTACACACACTACAAACACAAACAACAAACACACCACATACATGCACTACACTACACACACCGCACACACACATCACACATATAAACTAAACTACATACACCAAACACACACACAACACACATACACTACACAGATACACACATAATCACCAAACAAACACACCGCACACATACACTACAAACACGTACAACGCACACGCACTACAAACACAAACAACGCACACACACACCACACACACTGCACGCACCGCACACACACCACACATATATACTACAGGACACACACCGCATACACACACCACACACATACACTACACTAAACACAGCAAAAACACACAGGACACACATACACTATACACATACACTATACACACACACCAAACAAACACACCGCACACACACGCCACTAACATAAACTACACTACACACACCAAACACACATACCACACAATACTCTACACATACAGTGCATAGAAACCAAACAAAGACACCAAACACATACAATAGAAACATACACTACACACATACACGACACAAATACAGTACACTCAAACACACCAAACACACACACCATACACATACAATACAAACACATATACCGCATGCTCACAATACAAACACACACACCGGACCCACACACCACATACATACAATACAATACACACACCGCACACACACCACACATATAAACTAAACTTCATACAACATACACCTACCACACAATTCACTACATTATCACCAAACAAACACAGCACACACATATGCCACAAACATAATCTACCCTACACACACCCAAAACACACACCACGCTAGAAACATACACTACACACACCACACACATACTCCACACACATTCACTAAAATACTCCCACCAAACACACATACCACACACATGTACTACAAACATGCACTACACAAACACAACACACACACTTACTATAAACACAAACACACCAAACACACACAACACACATACACTACACACAAACACACCGCAAACATACACTAAAAACACGTACAACGCACACACTCTACAAATACAAACACCGCACACGCACACTGCATTTATACTGTACACTACACATACCGCACACACACCACACATATATACTACACTACACACACCGCATACACACACCACACACATACACTACACTAAACACACCAAAAACACACAGCACACACATACACTATACACATACATTATACACACACACCAAAAAAACACACAGCACAATACATTACAAACATATACGCCACACACTAACACTACAAACACATACATCGCACACACACAATACAAACACAAACACCGAACCCACACACTGCATACATACACTACACTAAACACACCGCACACAAACACCATACATACAAACTAAACAACATACACCAAATACACACACCACACACATACACTACACAAACACACCGCATACATACACTACAAACACACACACGGCACACACACTACAAACACAAACACCGCACACACACTACAAACAAGCAGAACGCACACACACTACAAAGACAAACACCGCACACACAAACTGCATACATACACTACACTACACACACCGCACACACATAACACAAACATATTACAGTATACACACCGCATACCCACGCCGCACACATACACTACATTAAACACACCAAAATCACACAGCACACACATACACTATACACATACATTATACACACACACCAAAAACAAACACCACACACATACACCAGAAACATACACTACACACACACCACACACATACTCCACATTCACTACATACTCACACCAAACACAGTACAACATGCATGAACTACAAACACTACAACAACGCAAAACACACACATAGTATAAACACAAACACAACAGACACACACACCATACACATACACTACACACAAACACACCGCACACATACACCTCAAACACGTGCATCACACACACTACAAACACAAACAACAAACACACACACACCTCATACATGCAATACACTACACACACCGCACACACACATCACACATATAAACTAAACTACATACACCAAACACACACAACACACACATACACTACACAGATACACTACATAATCACCAAACAAACACACCGCATACATACGCAACAAACATAAACTACCCTACACACACCAAAAACACACAGCACACACATACACTAGAAACATACACTACACACACACAACACACACATAAAAACACACCATAAGACACACCACAACACACTACAAAAACTTACCCCACAAACACAACAGACACACACACCATACACATACACTACACACAAACACACCACACACATACACCTCAAACACGGACAACGCACACACACTACAAACACAAACTCCAAGCACACACACAGCATATATCCACTACATTACACACACCGCACACACACATCACACATATAAACTAAACTATATACACCAAACAAACACCACACACATACACTACATAATCACCAAACAAACACCTCGCACACATACGCAAGAAACATAAACTACCCTACACACACCAAAAACACAAAGCACACACATACACTAGAAACTTACACTACACACACACAACACACACATAAAAACACACCATAAGACACACCACACACACACACTACAAAAACATACATACTACAAACACTCACACCGCACACATACACTACAAACACACACACCGCACACACCCTACAAACAAGTACAACGCACACACACTACAAAGACAAACACCGCACACACACACACCGCATACATACACTACACTACACACACCGCACACACACCACACATTATACTACACTACACACACTGCATACGCACACCACACACATGCACTACACACAAACACACCGCACAATACACTACATAAAACACACCAAAAAAACACACAGCACACATACACTACAAACATATACGCCGCACACTAACAGTACAAACACATACACCGCACACACACAATACAAACACAAACACCACACCCACATACCGCATAAATACACTACACTAAACACACCGCACACACACACCACACATACAAAGTAAACTACATACACCCAAACACACACCACACACATATACTACACACCATAATCACCAAACACACCGCACACATACACTACAAACACACACACCGCACACACACTACAAACACAAACACCACACACACACACACACACACACACACACACAGCAGACACACACCGCACACGCACACCACACATAAATACTACAATAAGCATGCGGCATACACACATCGCACACATACACTGCAAACACAAACAACACACACACACACCGCATACATACACCACACTATACATATCACGAACACACACCACATATATAAACTATATTACATACACCAAACACACACATCACACACATACACTACACACATACACTACATAATCACCAAACACAGCGCACACTTAGGCCCCAAACATAAACTACCCTACACACACCAAAAACACATACCACACACATACACTGGAAACATACACTACAAATACACCACATACATACTCCACATTCACTACAATACTCACACCAAACACACGTACAACACACATGAACTACAAACATACACTACACCAACGCAAAACACACACATATTATAAACACAAACACAACAGACACACACACCATACACATACACTACACACAAACACACCGCACACATACACCTCAAACACGTACAACGCACACACACTACAAACACATACACCACACACACCGCATACATACACTACACTACACACACCGCACACACACATCACACATATATACTACACTACACATACCGCACATGCACACCACACACATACACTACATTAACCACACTAAAAAACACACATCACACACATACACTACAAACACGTACAACGCACCCACACTACAAACACAAAAACCGCACACACACACCGCATACATACACTACATACAAACACACCTCATACGCACACCACACACATGCACTACCCTGTATACACGAAACACATGCACCATACATATACACTACACACATACGCCACACACACACCAAACAAACACATCACACACATACACGACTACATATACTACACACACAACAGCCACATACAAACACACCATAAGACAACCACACACTTTACAAAAACATACAGCGCACACACACTAAAAACACACACCCCGCACACATACACTACAAAAACGTACAATGCACACACACTACGAATAGAAACACAGCACACACACACCGCATACATACACTACACTACACACATCAATAACACACACCAAGCACATACACTACAAACACACACACTGCACAAATATACTACAATCACAAACACCTCACCCACACACCGCATACACACACTACACACTACACACACCGCACACACACACCCCACTACATACACCACACACACACACACAACATACATACACTACATAATCACCAAACAAACACTGCACACACATAAGCCACAAACAGAAACTACCCTACACACACCAAAAACACACACCACACATACACAAGAAACATAAACTACACACACCCCACACACATACTCCACAAACGTTCATTACAATACTCCCACCTAACACACATACATCACACATGTACTACAAACATACACTACACCAACACAAAACACACAAAACACACAAACCACCCACAAACCACACAGATTCACTGTACAGACGCCCAACAAACACACCTCACACATATACTAGAGTCATACACTACACAAACACGACAAAATACAGTACACTCAAACACACCATACACACACAACATACACTACAAACACATATACCGCACACACACAATACAAACACAAACACCGCACCCACACAGAGCATACATACACTACACTACACACACCGCACACACACCACACATATAAACTAAACTACATACACCAAAGACACAAACCACACACATACACTACACACAAACACTACCTAATCACCAAACAAACACAGCACACACATAAGCCACAAACATAAACTACCCTACACACACCCAAAACACACACCACACACATACACTAGAAACCTATACTACACACACACCACACAGATACTCCACAAGCATTCACTAAAATACTCCCAAAAAACACACGTACAACACACATGTATAACAAACATACACTACACCAACACAAAACACACATATACTATAAACACAAACACAACAAACACACACCCCACACACATACACTACAAACAAGTACAACGCATACGCACTACAAACACAAACATCAAACACACACCGCATACATACACTACACTACACACACCGCACACACACCACACACATACACTACACTAAACACAGCAAAAACACATAGCACACAATACACTATACACATACACTATACACACACACCAAAGAAACACACCCCACAAATACACTACAAACATATACCCCGCACACAAACACTACAAACACATAAATCGTATACACACAATACATACACAAAAACCGGACCCACACACATCAAACATACACTACACTACACAAATCAATAACACACCACACCCATACACTACAGTACACACACTAAAAACACACACCAAGCACATACACTTCAGACACACACACTGCAACATACACTAAAAACACATACACCTCAAACACTCACTACAAACATAAAAACCGCACACACCACAGCATACATATACTACACGTACACACACCGCATAAACACCACACACATAAACTACAACGTCGTACACCACACACACACATAGCAAACTCACACACGGCATAAATACACTACACAAAACAACAAACACTAAAACCAAAGACATACACTACACACATACACGACACACAAACAACAAACAAACACACCGCACACATACACTATAAAGATATACATCGCACACACAACCGACATGCATACACTACACACACTACACTACACACACCAAACACACACAACACACATATACACTACACATAGACTGCACAGACACCAAACAAACACACCACACACATACATTAGAAACTTACACCACACACACGACACACATACAGTACACTCAAACACACCATACACACACAATACACATACAATACAAACACATATACCGCACACACACAATACAAACACAAACACCGCACCCATACACCGCATACATACACTACACTACACATACCGCACACACACTCCACACATATAAACTAAATTACACACACCACACACATACACTACACTAAACACACCAAAAACACACACCATACATATACACTACACACATACGCTGCACACACACACCAAACAAACACGCCTCACATACACTACTACATACACTACACACACACAACACACCCATACAAACACACCATAAGACACACCACACACACACTACAAAAACATACATCGCACACACACTACAAAAACACACACCGCACACATATACTACAAACACGTACAACGCAAACACACTAAAAACACACACGAAACACACACACGGCATACATACACTACACTACAGACACCGCATATACACACCACACACATACACTACACTAAACACCGCAAAAACAACAGCACACACATACACTATACACATACACTATACACACACCAAACAAACACACCGCACACACACGCCACTAACATAAACTACACTACACACACCAAACACATACAATAGAAGCATACACTGCACACACACCACAAACATACGGCACATTCACTACAATACTCCCACCAAACACACGTACAACACGCATGAACTACAAACAAACACTACACCAACGCAAAACACACGCATACTATAAACACAAACACAACAGACACACACACCATACACATACACTACACACAAACACACTGCACACATACACCTCAAACACGTACAATGCACACACATTACAAACACAAACTCCAAACACACACACAGCATACATGCACTACACTACACACACCGCACACATACATCACACATATAAACTAAACTACATACACCAAACACACACACCACACACATACACTACATAATAACCAAACAAACACACCGCACACATACGCAACAAACATAAACTACCCTACACACACCAAAACCACACAGCACACACATACACTAGAAACATACACCACACACACACAACACACACATAAAAACACACCATAAGACACACCACACACACAGTACAAAAACATACACACTACAAACACTCACACCACACACATACACTACAAACACACACACCGCACACACACTACAAACAAGTAGAACGCACACACACTACAAAGACAAACACCGCACACACAAACTGCATGCATACACTACACTACACACACTGCACACACATAACACAAATATACTACACTACACACACCGCATAGGCACACCGCACACATACACTACATTAAACACACCAAAATCACACAGCACACACAAACACTATACACATACATTATACACACACACCAAAAACAAACACCACACACATACACCAGAAACATACACTACACACACACCACACAGATACTCCACATTCACTACATACTCACACCAAACACACGTACAACATGCATGAACTACAAACACTACACCAACGCAAAACACACACATAGTATAAACACAAACACAACAGACACACACACCATACACATACACTACACACAAACACACCGCACACATACACCTCAAACACGTACATCACACACACACTACAAACACAAACAACAAACACACACACCTCATACATGCACTACACTACACACACCGCACACACACATCACACATATAAACTAAACTACATACACCAAACACACACAACACACACATACACTACACAGATACACTACATAATCACCAAACAAACACACCGCATACATACGCAACAAACATAAACTACCCTACACACACCAAAAACGCACAGCACACACATACACTAGAAACATACACTACATACAGACAACACACACATAAAAACAAACCATAAGACACACCACACACACACTACAAAATCTTACCCCACACACACAATACAAACACTAACACCGCACACATACACTACAAACACACACACCGCACACACTCTACAAAGATAAACACCGCACACACTCACAGCATACATACACTACACTACACACACCGCACACACACACAATATATATGCTACACTACACACACCGCATAAGCACACCACACACATACACTACAGTAAACAAACCAAAAACACACACCGCACACATACACTACACACAAACACACCGCATACATACACTACAAACACGTACAACGCACACGCACTACAAACACAAACACCGCACACACACAGCACATATATACAATACACACAAACACACATCATACGCACACGACAAACATGCACTAGCCTATATACACCAAACACACACAACATACATATACACTACACATGTACGCCACACACACACACCAAACAAACACACCACACACATACACGACTACATACACTACACACACAACACACACATACAAACACACAATAAGACACACCACACACATTACAAAAACATACAGCGCACACACACACTGCAAACACACACCCCGCACACATACACTACAAAAACGTACAATGCACACACACTACGAATAGAAACACAGCACACACACACCGCATACATACACTACACTACACACATCAGTAACACACACCAAGCACATACACTACAAACACACACACTGCACAAATATACTACAATCTCAAACACTTCACCCACACACCACATACATACACTACACACTACACACACCGCACACACACCACACATATAAACTAAACTACATACACCAAACACACACATCACATACACTACATAATCACCAAACAAACACAGCGCACACATGGCCCCAAACATAAACTACCCTACACTCACCAAAAACACACACCACACACATACACTAGAAACATACACTACACACACACCACACACATACTGCACATTCACTACATACTCCCACCAAACACACGTACAACACGCATGAACTACAAACAAACACTACACCAACGCAAAACACACAATACTATAAACACAAACACAACAGACACACATACCATACACATACACTACACACAAACACACCGCACACATACACCTCAAACACGTACAACGCACACACACTACAAACACAAACTCCAAACACACACACAGCATACATGCACTACACTACACACACCGCACACACACATCACACATATAAACTAAACTACATACACACACCACACACATACACTACATAATCACCAAACAAACACACCGCACACATACGCAACTAACATAAACTACCCTACACACACCAAAAACACACAGCACACACATACACTAGAAACATACACCACACACACAACACACAAATAAAAACACACCATAAGACACACCACACACACACACTACAAAAACATACACACTACAAACACTCACACCACACACATACACTACAAAAACACTCACCGCACACACACCACACATATATACTACACTACACACACCGCATACGCACACCACACACATGCACTACACACAAACACACCGCACAATACACTACATTAAACACACCAAAAACACACAGCACACACATACACTATACACATACATTATACACACACACCAAAAAAACACACAGCACACATACACTACCAACATATATACCAAACACACACACAATGTACAAACACAAACACCGCACCCACACACCGCATAATACACTACACTACACAGACCGCACGCACACAACACACATATAAACTAAACTACATACACCAAACACACACACCACACACATACACTACACACATACACTACATAATCACCAAACACACCGCACACATACACCACAAACATAAACTAACACCAAAACCACCCACCACACACATACACTAGAAACATACACTACACACACAACACACACATACTCCACTCACATTCACTACACACACACACACCAAACACACACACCACACACATACATTATACACGTAAACTACACACAGAGAGCAAACAAACACACCACACACATACACTACACTACACACATCAATAACACACACCATACACAAACACTACACTACACGCACCAAAAACACACACCACGCACATACAATACAAACACACACACTGCACACATACACTACACATACACCACACACACAAACACAGACACCGCACACACACACACCATATATAGACTACATGCACACACACCGCATACACACAACACAAACATACACTACACTATATACACCAAACACACACACCATACATATACACTACACACACATGCTACACACACACACCACCCACACATAGTAAAAACAAAGACAACAAACACACACCCCATACACTTGCACTACAAAACATACAATGCACACACACACACTAGAAACACACGCGGCACCCACACAACTCATGCATACTAAACACAAACACACCACACACACACACTCACCACACACATACAGTACACTACTCACACCAAAAACACACAACACACACAACATTAGAAACCAATACTACTCACACAAACACCACACACATACACCACACAATACACTACAAACTTACACTACACACACCGCACACACACACTAAAAACACAAACACGGCACACACATACCATACACATACAGTACACTACGCACACCAAAAACACACACCACACACATACACTAAAAACATCAACTATACACACACCACACACATACAGTAAATACAACACACCAAACACACACAACAAACATACACTACAAACACATACACCGCACACACACACTACAAACACAAACACTGCACACAAACCGCATACATTCACTACACACACACACCACAAACACACACCACACACATACACTACACTACACACACCAAACACAAACACCAAACACTTACACTACATACATGCAATGCACACACACACACAAACCAAACAAACACATCGCACACATAAAACACAAACATACACAACAAACACACACCACACACATACACTAGAAACATACACTACACACACACATCACACACATACTCCACACACATTCACTACACACACACACCAGACCCACACATCACACACATGTACAACAAACATACACTACACAAACACACCACACACATACTGTAAACACAAACACACCAAACACAAATACCACACATATACACTACACACATGCAGTACACACACACAGACACCAAACAAACACATCGCACAAATGCAACTCAAACACACAATACAAACATACACAACAAACATACACCACACACATACACTAGAAACATACACTTCACAACACACCACACACATACTCCACATACATTCACTACACACACACACACACACCAAACCCACACACCTCACACATGTACTACAAACATACACTACACAAACACACCACACACATACTGTAAAAACAAACACACCAAACACACACCACACACATACACTACAAACACACACCACACACATACACTACAAACACACACCCTGTATACATACACTACAAACATATACACCGTGAACACAAACACAAACACCGCACACACACAGCTTACATACATTACACGCACACACACCGCATACACACACCACAAACATACACTACACTATATACACCAAACACACACCACACATATACACTACACACATACCCTACACACACCAAAGAAACACACCACACACATACAGTATAAACATACACTACAAACACACAACACACATACATTACACGCACACACCATACACACACACAACACAATACACTACAAACATACACTACACACATCACACACACATAGTAAAAACAAAGACACCAAACACACAACCCACACACATGCACAACAAACACATACAACGCACACACTCACACTACAAATACACGCGGCACCCACACTCCTCATGCATACACTACACACAAACACACCACACATACACACACCACACACATACACCACACTCATACATACAAACATACATTACACACACCGCACACACACACTAAAAACACAAACACGGCACACACACACCACACACATACACTACACTACAGACACCAAAAACACACACCACACACATACACTACAAACATAAACTATACAAACACTACACATACAGTAAATACAACACACTACAAACACACAACTAACAATACACTAAAATCACATACACCGCACACACACACTACAAACACAAACACTGCACGCAGACCGCATACATACACTACACACACACCGCAAACACACAAATAAACATACACTATACTACACACACCAAACACAAACACCACACACATACACTACACACATGCACTACATACACACATACCAAACAAACACATCGCACACATACAACACAAATATACACTACAAACATACACCACACACATACACTAGAAACATACACTACACACACACCACACACACATACTCCACACACATTCACTACACACACACATACCAAACCCACACACCACACACATGTACTACAAACATACACTACACAAACACACCACACACATACTGTAAACAAAAACATACCAAACACAAACACCACACACATACACTACACACATGCAGTACACACACATACCAAACAAACACATCGCACACATGCAACTCAAACATACACAACAAACATACACTACAAACATACACCACACACATACACTATGGATAAGATGCACTGAACACGTGAACACACACACACAACACACATACTCCACACACATTCACTACAGACACACACACACACACACACACAAAACCCACACAACACACACATGTACTACAAACATACACTACACAAAAAACCACACACATACTGTAAACACAAACACACCAAACACACACACCACCCACATACACTACAAACACACACACTGCACACATACACTACAAACACATGAACCGCACACACACAGCATACTTACACTCCACGCACACACACCGCATACACACACCACTCACATACTCTACACTATTTACACCTAACACACACACCACACATATACACTACACAGATACCCTACACACACACACACACCAAACAAACACACCACATAGGCACACTACAAACATACACTACAGACAACACAACACACACAGTGGGTAAACACAACACACCAAACACACACACTACACACTCACACTACAAACACATAACCGCACAAACACAGCATACATACACTACACACACACCATACACATACT
>NW_023277272.1:0-17959 GCF_003668045.3 Cricetulus griseus | reverse complement strand
TTTATGTATCAATCACAGTTCCCTCTCCCACCTGTCCTACCAAGTCCCCATCCCATCCCCCATCCACTATCAGCATGGGTGAGGCCTCCCATGGCGAATCATCAATGTCTGCATATCATTTGGGGCAGGACGTAGGCCCATGCCTGTGTATCTAGGCTGAGAGTGTGTCCCTCCAAACAGAAAGGACACCCAATTCCTGTTCGTGAACTACGGATAACTACAGATTTCACTGACTGAGGCCCCATAAACTCTCAAAGCCACCAAACCTACAGCCATGCTCAGGGGCCTTGTTTAGGTTTTGTGCACATTATCCAGCTGGCATTCTGGGGTCTGTGAACACCCAGTTGTTCAGGTCAACCGTTTCTGTGGGTTTCCCTAGCATGGTCTTGACACCTTTGCTCATCACCCCTCATTTCTATAGCTGGACTCCAGGTTTCAGCTCAATGCTTATCTGTGAATGTCTGCTTCTGCTTCCATCATGTACCGGATCAAAGAAATATGATGGCATTTATGCAGTGATCAATCTCATTATAATGGAACAACATTTAAGGTAAACTCTACACTGTTGCTTATATTCTTAATTGGGGTCATCCTTGTGTATTCCTGAAGACTTCATTATTGCCAGATTTATCCTTATGTTCATAAGGGCTCCCTCTATTAAAGTATCTCTTTTCTTGCTGTCTTTCTCTGTTTTCACCCAACTCGACCTTCCTGACCCCTTATGTTCTGCTCCATTCCTCCTATTCTCCCCTCCTCTTTCTCCTACCTTCCTTCCCACTTTCTCGCAAATTGCTCAGAAGGTCTTGTCCCTTTCCACTTTTCTGGGGGACCATATATGTCTCTGTTAGTTTCCTCCTTCTCACAGGCTTGTGTAAAGTGTACCCCCATTGGAGATTTGGACCTGCACCCATTGAGAGAGTTAAGTGTGGCCCTTCTCCTGCCCTGCCCCTCCTTGGAGGACCATGATCAGGTACATAGTCACTTCCTGTCCACAGAATTCTTCAGAGACCTGGGGGCAGATGAAACCTTCCAGAGTCTGCTGTCCTCTGAGCCTTGGACCCACATGCCCCCATAGGGGGATATGAGTGCCTGGCCTTCTCCTGCTCTCCTCCCTTCTCCTAGTTAGAGGCTCCTAATCCAGGCAGATAGTACTGTCCAACCCATTGAATTTCCCAGAGTACTGGGGTTAGAAGAAACCATCCAGTATCTGATAACACTGGTGTCTGAGACTCATTTGCAACCACCAGGAGAGAGATTTGGGGATAGACCAAACTATCCAGCATCTACAACCATTTGAGCCTTGGACCCATACCCACCAGGAGAGGGAGAGGCCCCACCTGTACCTACTGAAAGAAGGAATGGGAAATTTATAGTATATGATCAGAAAATAAAGACTAATTTAACACCACCAGAGTCTAGGGATTCTGCACCAGCAAGACCTAACAATCTAAGCA
The DNA here is from genome assembly GCF_003668045.3 of Cricetulus griseus. Lineage (NCBI taxonomy): Eukaryota > Metazoa > Chordata > Mammalia > Rodentia > Cricetidae > Cricetulus > Cricetulus griseus. Next base: position 16,505 of record NW_023277272.1, on the reverse strand, counting down.
ATAGTGGAGAGGGTACCTTAAATGCCCTTCACCTATAATGAGATTGATGACTAGCTCATATGCCAACCTAGAGCCTTCATCCAGTAGCTGATAGAAGCAGAAGTGGAGACCCACAGCTAAACACTGAGCCGAACTCCTAGAATCCAGTTGCAGAGAGGGAGGAGTGATGAGCAAAGGGGTCAAGACCAGGTTGGAGAAACCACAGAAAAAGCTGCCCTAAACAAGAGGGAGCTTTTGTACCCCAGACTGATAGCTGAGGATCCTCAGAAAGATTCAGCTTTGTCACATAATTATCTGTCATGTGCCTTGAAGGTTCCTGTCAACAATTGTTTGATGTGTAAAAGGTATAAATTAAAAAGAGAAGAGACACATAATTAAAGTGAAAAATCAACTGAGAGTTTTCTCATAGATGATTTCCTCCTTTCCTGACAGTAAATATCTTATACTAGGATTTAATTACATAGAACAGACCAAAGAGTAGATGTAAAGTAGACCAATATAGGTCTCAACAGGGAGAAATATCTGGTGGTGAAGATGGTTGGACCCACCATAAAATCACAGCAAGCTGTGTCATAGCTCAGGGTTTCCTGCTTCCCTGCAAAAGGTGAAGTTATGTGGCTGATCCTCAAATTTTGAGTTTGATCATTGCCTCCCATTAAAACTTGTCATAGAACACTTGTCCTGAAAGAAAACTATTAAACGTAAATGACCAGAAACTTTAAAATCACAGGGCAGCAATGATGCTTGAAAAACTGAGCCGGATTGGAACGGCAGACAAGTGGAGACAGAAGCCATAGGATTGTAGTGCAGGTCATTCGCATGTGCTTAATGAGTTTGTGAGCAGACTAGGCTACAAGACAGCTTTCTACAAAAGCTAACACACACACACACACACACACACACACACACACACACACACACATACACACACACACACGCACACATGCACTCCAGCACGTACGTACACATGTACACGCATACACACACACTGGGCAAAATCTACGCAACAAAAACCTCATTATCTGCCCACAACATTTTAATTCCTCCACAGACTAGTTCTTACATCTCGTCTACCAAATATCATGTTTCTCCTCAATAAAATACAATCCCCTGGCTTCGTAAGAGATGAGCTATGTTCAGCCTCTGTCTTTTCTATCCTTTGCTTCAGAGTCTCCTGCGAACCCCTTACCCTCTGCCTCACTCCAATGCAAGGTTTTACCTTGTTCATAGAAACATTTCTGATTGAAATATCTTTGAAAATTAGGTAACACTAACAAGTTTGGATTGAGCTGTATGTGAGAACACAGGATCAGAAGACATGGCACACGAATGCCAGTCTTGATGTACCCTCTTGGTGTGGTACTGTCTATTTCACTACAGTGACTTACTATGCTTGGCTAGGATGTGTTCTCCTTCCAACAAAGCATCAGAGATGAAGAGCTGGAGCTTTGTTTGGATTCTGTCTTTGATTCAATGGGAAAAGTGGTCTGTTTATTTTTTTATATTTTATTTATTTATTAATGACCACCAATAATGGTCTTTGATTTTTTTTTACCTGAGACACTGTCTCTCTATGTAGCTCTCGCTGTCCTGGATTGTCCTATCTAGACCAGCCTGGCCCAGGATTAGAGAACTTTCCACAATTGTACTTGTGTGGGACATTTTCTTTTCTTTTTATTTAAATCTGTATGTTCATATTTTTGTTTTGGTGTCACTTTAGCAAAAAAAAGGTTTTTCATTTTTAGAGTTCTAGTGTGGGAAAATAAGAGCAACAGCTTGATACACTTTTCCAAGGCTGTCAATGCTCACTCTGAAGTCGGCTTTTTCTGTATTCTTGATGTGTACTGGAAGAACATTCAGGGATAAGAACACACTCTGCTCAGTGCAAGGCATGTGCTTATGACAAATGGGGCCCTAGAAGTGTGAATCAGTTGCTAACCCAACACACAGTGTAGGCCAAGCGAGATTCATTGAATCCACAAGTCTAAAATTAGCATTGGACACTAAGCCTCAGAAAAGACTTACCCAAGGGAGAGAAAACACAATGGGCAGCATCTAGCATTGACAGGTCCCTATTTCCATGTGAAATACACCTCACTTATAAATTCCAACTAATAGACTAGCCTGTACCCAAGAATACATTTCCCAAATCCGTGCTATTAATTAACATCCCTTCTCTTCCCCATAAGATCAGGAGTTCATTCACAGAAATCATTTTCCAGTTCAGGATCTATTTATCTAAAATTGTGCTCTGAAATTCTCAGAAATTAGTCAGAGTCTTCTCTAGTTTCCTTTCTAGCAATCCCATTATATTTTAAAAGTCATAATTTAATTGAGAGGGGAGGCTCCCCATGAATTTAATCCCCTGGATTAGATAGAGACCAGAAAATTTTCAGAAGCTGGTCACCAGTGATGCTGGTAAAAGACAAACAAGGACACACAAGGTTTTCCCTTGACCACCACAGAGAAGGCTGTGTCACACATGTACTCTACACACTTCACACACACACACACACACACACACACACACACACACACACACACACACACACACACAGACACACATTCACACACACACACACACAACCACACATTCACACTAGAAACAGAAAATTGTCCAACTATGTTTATTGCCACCCTATTCACAAACCTAGGAAACAAATGAGCCTAGATGTCCTAGGGACATGCAACACATGTCAGCTCACCCTACATAGGGAACCCATGACAGACCAATTCGCAGACACCACCAAAGTCCAATTTGGTGAAATGATGAGTTTCACTCGAGCTACATACTAGAATTTGGGTGAGGGGTTGCTTTAATAAGCCAAAATTACACAAAGACAGATGGATCACCAAAGTCCAACCAAGCACAGGTGATAGCTCACAAAACAGGGAAATCTGAACACAGCCTGAAAGCAGCTCAACAGGATGGAAAGTGTTCTTTCCAGGTGCCTCAGTTAGTATAAACGTTTTCCAGGAATCAGGGCTGCTTTCTTCTTTTCCCTGGTAGCTGGTCTTGATTCAGAGTCATCTCTGAGAAAGCCTTGGAAATCTCTGGGGCCTCTTGTAGTGTATCAGTACTTATCCCAAACATAGGATTGTACTTGGGAACCCATTCCACATACAGGAATTCTCCCTCATCCTAGACACATGAGGACCTAGGCCCTATCACAAAGGATATGACAGACTCTGATGAGTCCCATTGAAGTCCTCACCCTCCCTTGGGAGTCAAAAGGGTATGGATTAGGTAGGGTGTTAGTGGGTTGCATGGGAGGAAAGCGGTAATTTTTCACTGGGATTGACTTGTAAAACAAACTTGTTTCTAATTTAAATTTAAAAAATGGAAAAATACAAAATTTCCATCAAGAATAGAAAATTATACATATAGTTCAATTTTAATAATTTCATCTAATTCTGGCCATACTCATTTGTATCCTGTATAAATGAGGCATATTCAATGATTATTCTAGAAAAGATTTGATGCAGATCATTTTTGCATCTGACTTGCACAAATCTATTCTAAATGACTATTATATTACAGACACACTGAAACTGAATTAATATTATGTGACATATTATGTGCTTGAATTATTTTTGTTCTTATTAAAAACTACAATAACTTCATTATTTCCCATGAATATGCTTCAGATACCATACTATTCCTCATTTGCGTTCCCATTTAATTTGAAATAATTGAGGTAAAGTATGTTGTAAAGAGTTGATGCATGATTAATGATTTTCCTTATGTGTTTTAATGTGTCAATGCCCTGTGTGGTCTTATACCTGCTGGCATATTCCTATAATATTAGGAAATTCCGAAACAAAAAAACCTTACATTAACTGGAGATGGTCTGCTAAACAAGATTGCTCTAAGAAAACCCCACTTAAAAATCAAGAAATAGATGAAAGATGATTTGCACTCATGTTTCTCTTCTTTCCAGGAGGAATGATTAAAAGATATATTCAAATGCTCCTCATCTAATGGAAAATACATGATCCAAATTAGACACATGCATTCCAACTCTGTTTATATCCCAAAGTTATCATTACATGGTTGGGGCCTTATTTGGCTTCTCAGCTGTCAACAACTTAACTGCTGTACAGTCACAAATGTTCACCTATTTAAAAGCTGAGACACTCATAAAAATACTGGATCACACACAAAGAGTATATTATGACTGGGATCCACAAATCTGATACTTAATTAAATTCTTGTAACTCATTAGTTATGGTAATCCAGTCCATATGGTAGATATACTTTTTCCTTATAAGGAGATAACCTCCAGATACCGAGTAGTTCTTAACCACTAAATTGCATTCCCATCTGCATCTGTTAAAAGGATTTGATTTACTATAAGGCCAAGGTAGTGTTTGTCCCTTTTGCTTTTCTTTTTTCTTTTATTTTTCAATTTTGAGACAGGGTTTCTTTTTGTAGCTTTGGAGCCTGTCCTTTAACTCACTATTTTTACTGTCATGACCTCCACTCACATAGATGCTGCTGCCTCTGCCTCCTAAGTGCTGGGGACATGCAACACCACACCCAGCTTCTGTTCTTTTTCTTTAATGATTACCATTGTCACTGTCATGGAAAGGAAGCAAATCTTTGATTGAAGTTGTATATATCATTGTGTGATTAAAAGTAGGTGGTTCTACATCCATAATTTTGGAAATTAACAATTCAAATATTGATAAATATCCATCCATGTAATTTGTCTTTCATTTATTGTCCCTAAAAAACTAGAGAATATATTTTGGCACTAATTTAGGCTTGGAAATATTTCTATTTATGCAGCTGTTAATAATGTGTACATTTACCACAATAAAAGAATTTGTTGCTTCCCTAGAGTCCAGGATCTACTCCATTGGGGACATGGGCCATTGGGTGGTTTCCATCATCAAAACTACTTTCTGAAGTAGGCCAGAATTTCAGTGTGAAAGTGGATGAGCCTATGAAAGTCTGTTCACTATATTACCATTGAGTACATTATACCAGACCAGTGCTATTCTATGTTATAGGCTTCTTCACGGAGGTAGATTAGTTTCAAAGAAAATTATTTGCAAAGGGATTGGCATTATTAGGAAATATGGCTTTATAGGAATGGGTATGGCCTTCTTTGAAGTAGTGTGTCACTGTGGAGGAGGGTTCATTGTTATATATATGCTCAGTCCACGTCCAGTGTCTCACTTCACTATTGCCTTCTCAAGTTGTAAGCAACCCAATTAAACATCTTCCTTTATAAGACTTGCAGTGGTCATGGTGGCATCTCATAGCAATATAAACTCCAAGACAGAAGAAGATACCAGAAACTGTGATATTACTTTAGTAGACATGACCATGTTTTTGTTTGGAGGAATTGGGTCTTTGGTACTTTGGGTTGGGAAAACAGTGGAATATTTAAATGTTGCTAAATTAGCCATACTAGTAGGAGACTTGAAGATTTTAACTGTGGGTCCGGGCTCAACAAGTTTCAAGGGAAAGAATTTTAATAATGGTGTGTAGACATCAGACTTGTGATATTTTGTTGAAAAATGTGGATGGTTTTACCATTGTCTGAAGAGTTTGCCTGAGAACAAATTGAAGAATTTAGGATTAATAACAAAATCAAATGAAATCTCAAAACAGACTATATAAAAGATGTTATTTATTATCCACTGTTCATACCTATAAAGATTTATACTGCAAAGGAGGCAGTTGAACAAAATAAATATGAAATGTATATTTTGATGAGAAAAGTAGAAAAAACAAGTAGAAAGGAGCTAAGTCCAGGGTTCAAGTTGACAAATGAGGCGATACACTCTGTATGATAACCTCAGGGCAAGATCACACAGAGTAGTTTCCATCTTTTGAAAAAATATTAAAAAAGCTTAGAGATTGGCATAATGGTGCATGATTTCAAGGACAGCACTTTAGAAGTATAGGCAGGTGGATCTCTGAGTTTTACATCAGTCAGATGTACAGTGTAAATTCCAGTATAGCCAAACCTCAGCATTGAGGAAAACCTTGGAAAAGAGAAATCTGGTGAGGATGTAATTGAACGAGAAGGCTATGTTTTAGTAATAGTAAGCAGAATATTTGACAGCCTTATTCTGGCTTTGCAGTCATGGATAGAAGAATGGAGTGTTGGAACTTTCTTCCATGGCCAAGGAAATCTTCTAGGCCAGTCAGGATTCAGATGTGTTCCTTAATGGGAACTTTGATTCATAGGAAGTACGCAGTAATAAACATATACTGAGGCTGCCATGGGCATCTGAAATTTCAAAGCCTACATATAGAACACAGATCTGGAAAAACTCCATAATTAAATCTGGAAAGCCACACTTTCTTATCCAAAGAGTATCTCATTCGGAAACCAAGGGCTCAAAAACAATAGTGTGGCGGTATATTGTTTATTATTTATTAAAGCTTGCCTGAGGATTCTGAAAGTAAAGTCAGGCACAAGTTATAGAAGCCAGGACCACAACAACATTCCCAGCAGCCAGAAGCTATGAGGTTGTGGTACACACATTTAACGCTAAGACTCAGGATTACGAGATAGACATATCTCTGTGAGTCCCAGGCCCCACAGATCTACACAAGTGTAAATCACTCTGAAAGAGTATTATAGCTCACACCTTTAAACCAAACATCAGGGATGTATATGAGACAGAAGCAATGTCTCAGAGAGCATTCATTGTCCAGCCATGCTGAAGTAAAGTTACAGTTTGAGGCTTGGTGAGAGCTGTGGAGACAGAATGAGCTCATTTAGCCTGAGGTAGAAGCTACTGGCCAGCTGCTTTGCTTTTCTGATATTCAGTTTGAAGTTTGAACCCCAATATCATTCTCTGTGTCATTTATTTTTTCATATTACACATTAGCTTATAGGTAGTATTGTCAACCAAATCAAGACATATACTATATGATTATTAAACAATTTTATATGCAAACAGAATTTTGAATTAATAGATGACCATGCATATACATATGTGGAAGTCCATAGAGTAAAACATACATGGGGACACACATAAAATTTAATTTTCAGCAATAGTGTATTTCCCACATTCTAGTCACTGAAATGTCTGTTCTATATATCATTTCGGTTGTCTTTAGGGCACCAAGTGTTGAGTGTTCTTAGGTACAGAATATCTTTCAATTGCATAGGCAAGTCCATAGATCTTAGGACATTCTAACCATAAGAGATGAAATCCTGGTATGCAGACTGCTTCCTCTGTTCATTGTGTGTCCAGGATTAGAATGTTCTTGGGTCAGGTTCAATTTGTGTTTTTTTCTAAGACAAGATTGTTGGCATTTGGACCTCTGAAACTGAGAAGATTCTGAAATACAAAAGACACAGTCAACGAGACTAAGCAGTATCCCACAGAATTAGAAAAACAATTCAACAACTTCGCATTAGATAGAGGGCTGATCTCTGAAATATACAAAGAACTCCATAAGCTAGCTACTGAAACACCAAATAAGTCACAGAATGACATACCTGGTATGTATTCACTCGTATATGGATATTGGACATAGAGCAAAGACAATTCACAATATGAGTGAACAGGCAGATTGAGTGGGGAGATGAAGAGTGGAGAACAAGAAAAGAAACACATCAATAGAGGATCCACTATAGGTTTAAGAGAAATCTGGCACTAGGGAACTGTACAGAGATCCAAAATAATGACTCCAACTAGGAACCTAAGCAGTGTTGGTTAAGCTACCTTAAATGCCTTTCCCCTACAATAAGAATGAGGACTACCTTAAATACCATCCTAAAACCTTCATTCAGTAGCTGATGGTACTAGAAGCAGAGAACCACAGCTTAGCGCTGAGCCAAAATTCTGGAATCCAGCTCCAGAGCCAGAGGAGAGATAAAAAAGGCAGGGGGGGAACCACACTGGGAAATCCTGCAGACACCTCTGACGTGAGAATGTGGTAACTCATGACCTCCCGAACATGGATGTTAGCTAGGAGCATTGGGAAGTCTATGTGGCCTATGGCATTGGAACCAGGATATATCCCTAATGCACCAGTGGATTCTGTGAGCCCAGTTCCCATGGAGAGAGACTCTCTTAGCCTAGATACACAGGAGAGGGCCTAGGCCCTGTCCCAAATGACTTCACATATTTTGAAGATCCTTCATGGAAGGCCTCAACCTCTCTCAGAGTAGATATGGGATGGGATGGGGTGTCAGTGGGGAGGAGAGGAGAATTGGAGGGAGAGGGAACTTGGGTTGAAATGTAAAATAACATCATTTCTAATCTAAATAATATTTATACAAAGACTTATCAATAAAGTCCATACTAATATTAAAATGAGTTAAGAAATGTTTAACACTCTCTATTTGCATTTCTGCAAGCTTATATCCATGGCAGGAATCAATATCTCTGCATATTTTCCATCCTATAAAGAAAAATTCAAGAACAATTAGATATTATGAAATATTCTATATTAAATTGAAATTTGAATTAATACTATGCAATGCATTAAAAGAATCAACGTAATCAAAAAGGATAATTTTGAAAGTCAGTGTATTATCACATAATATGTTCATATAGTATATATTTGAACAAATGAACTAAAGGAGAACTGGCAAGAAAAGGTACTCATGTTTAGGTGGATTTTGCAAACAATCAAATTTTCCACAAGAGAAACTTAGGTGCTTGGAATTGAAGTGTCTTCATTGACAACCAAAAGTATTGAATTGGATGCAGGAATGTCATATTTAGGTTTGAGTACACATAGCATTTGACAGTGAATCCCAAAGATGAAATTGACTGTTCAAAATAAACATGAGAGACTATGCAAAAGTGTGAAATAGAGGAAATAGATATTGGAATTTGTAAACAAAAGGAATGATTTTTGGAGACAGTGGTGAGGCATCACTTCCCCACTATACCATGGCTGTAGGAAGTATATTATTTGCACAGTGTGAGAAATAATTTCAGCTGTAGCTACCACTCAGATTCAAGCCACTCTTTCAAATACAGGTGTCAGTTTTGTTTTAATTAATGATCAGACTCAATTGAAAATGCCTGTGCAAAGTGTAAAGCAGGAGCTAAAGCCAATAACCCAGGTTGTAGTGATAACCACCATTTCCTGGAATAACATATCCCCCGGATGCAGGAAAATGAAAAACTAACGGTTGGTCACTCTGTAGAAGCTCATGGTCTTTCACTTCTGCTGTGGAACAAGTCACGAACTGAGGACATTTTTAAGATGCTTTCCAATCTCTGAGTGTGGTAGCATGGAATGAAGGGGCTTTTGGCTTACAAGCAGAATAGTATCAGGAAGGTAAAACTTTAAGATAAACTTCGTGAAAGGATCCATAAAGAAGGGGACCGACAGATGGCTTGCTCTCAGGTAAATGTATGCACAAGGATGTAACAGGTTGACAGTCCACCTAGAAATGCTTCCTTTATAGAACTCAGAATTCACTGTAGCTCCTCATTGTGTGAAATCTGTTTTTGTGTTTTATTATATTTCTAATAGAAATTCTGTATTATCACTCTTATTTCTATGCTATATCTTGTTTTCCACTCTTCCTTGCCTCTTATTTTCTTGTATGACTTGTCTATATCAATGCATGCTCTGAAAGATTTCTGATATTACAGATGAATATTGATACTCATTTCCTACTGAGGACAACTTCAGATGTTATTTATCACTGAGAAAAGGCACAAACTTTATGAGGATTTTAGATGTTGGTCACTTTGATCTCTGTTAAAAATTCACAACATTATTCCTTTTAATAAATAACATATGAAAATTGCAGATTGATTACTGATAACACACCAAGTTCTTTAGTTAAATAATCTTTCCTTTGGGTCATATAAGGTCTCAAACCATCATCACAAGGGGAATCAATTTTCCTTTCAGAGTCTGTTGACTTTCAAGGACGTGGCCATTAATTTCTCCAAGGAGGAATGGGAATGCCTGCATACTTCTCAGAGGAATTTATACAGAGATGTCATGTTGGAGAATTATAGCAACCTGGTTTCTGTAGGTGAGAATCAGTCATTTTCTGATTGCAGCTTATCCCTAGGAATGTCTAACATCTTGTATTAGTATTTTGAATAGTTTTGTAAAAATCAATCATATTTCCAATTATTTCTAAATATAGGTGAGTGTAATCTTTACTTCAATTTTTCTTATATCATTAGAAATGGTCTTGTAATTTAGCTAAAACTTAATTCAATCAAATACAGTGGTTTGTTTTGCAGTCATTCTGTAACAATAATGTCTGAATGAAGTTTGAACCCAACAGTTTTATATTTGTAACTGTGTAATGGGAGGGAAGTTGAAGGTATAAAAAATTAAAATTACTTTCTTAAATTTTCACAACACCTGTCAAGTATATACTTATAAGACTTCACTTATGAGTCTTTCTTTATATTCATTTAAGTTCACTGAATACAAGCCTGTGTTACAACCCAACACTTTTCCTTATTATGTAATGATATTATCACAATCTCTTCTAATTCATAGGCCTTTCTGAATCAAAACCAGAGCTAATCACCTGTCTTGAAGGAAACAAAGAGCCCTGGATGGTGAATATAGATGAAGCAGAAGGCTTGGAACAGGGTAAGTTGAAAGGAAACAATGGTTCATGTGTGGAATACAAAACAAGAAACAAACAACAACTGCAGTGTTTTGGTGACTAACTTTTGCATTAGTTGTTTATTTTGGTAATCAGCCTTTTGTCAAATGTTGTGTTGTTGAAGATCTTTTCCTATAATCTGGACTGCTGACTTACTTGTTGACTCATTGTGTCCTTTGTCATAGAGAAATTTCTCAGTCTCAAGATGTCCCCCAGTTGTTACTTGTTGATCTCAGTGTGTGTGCTACTGGTGTTACATTAAGGAAGTGGTCTTCTCTGCAGTTCCTTCTATTTCCACCTTCTTTTCAAAAAGATGTTCAGTGTAAAGGGATTTATATTGAAGACTTTTGTCCAGTTGGACCTATGTTTTGTGCATGGCATTAGATGTGGACCTATCTGTAATCTTCTACATATAACTTTCCAGTTGAGCTAACATCATCTGTCAAAGTTTTTTTTCCATTGTATAAATTTAGCTTCTTTGTCAAAAATCAGGTGTCTGTAGGTGTATGGATTAATATCAGGTATTTTCAAATATATTGCATTGGTCTACCTCTCTTTTATTGTGCTAATACCAAGTGTTGTAATTACTATAGCTCTATAGTACAGGTTGAAGTCATGGATAGTGCTGACTTCAGGAGTTATTTTATTGTACAAGATTGCTTTTGCTATCCTGTTTTTTGGCCATCTAGAGTTGAATGTTGTTCTTTCAATGTCTGCGAAGATTTGTTATGGGATTTTGATGGGGATTTCATTGAATCTGTAGATTACTTTTTGTATGATTGCCATTTTTAGTATATTGATCCTAGCAGTCCATGAGCACTTGGAGTTCTTTCCATTTTCTGGAGTCTTTTTAAATTTCTTTTTTTAAGTGTCAAAGTTCTTGTCGTACATGTCTTTGACTTGATTGGTTATACTTATACAACATATTTTCTTTGCTTGTGGCTATTGTAAAGAGTGGTATTTCTCTGATTTCTCTCTCTGCCTGCTGATCATCTATATGTATTAGTTTGAGATCAGAGGAGATCAGTTGCCTCTTGGAGGTATTGTCATGGGCAATCTATATATAGTAGGGCTATTGATATTTTTTGTTTTATTCTTTTATCATGCCACTTTGCTGAAGGTGTTTATCAGATGTCTGAATTCCCTGGTAGAATTTTTCAGGTGACTTACATAAACTATCATATCATCAGAAAATAGTGAAAGCTTGACTTCTTGCTTTCCAATTTGTTACCAATTTATATTTGGTTGTCTTATTACTCTAGCAAGAACTTCAGGTACAATATTGAAGACAAGTGGAGAGAGTTGACAATTTTGCCTTGTTCCTTATTTTAGAAGAATAATTTTGAGTTTCTCTCCATTTAGGTTCATGTAGTCTGTTGGCTTGTTGTATATTGCCTTTATCCTGTTTCATATGTTCCTTTTATCCCTGTTGTCTTGAAGACCTTTATCATAAAGGGGGATTGGATTTTGTTGAAGGCTTTTTCAGCATCTAGTTAGATGATCATGTGTTGTTTCTTTTTAAGTTTGTTTATATGATGGATTACCTTGATGGATTATTATATGTTGAATCATCCCTGCATCTCTGGGATGAAGAATATTTGATCATGGTAGATGATTTTTAATGTGTTCTTGGATTAGATTTGTGCATATTTTATTGAATATATATGTGTCAATGTCCATGAGTGGGATCTGTGTGAAGTTCTCTTTTGTAGTTGTGTCGTTGTGTGGTTTGTGTTCCAAGTTAATTGTAGCTTTTTAATAAGGGGTGGAGATGACTCCTCTGCTTAGCTCTACTTTGCATTTCTGGTAGAATTCTGCATAGAAAACATGTGTCCCTCAAATGACGTTTTTTGGTTTAGAGTTGTGATGATTGCTTCTATTGCATTAGGGGTTATAAGTCTATTTAATTGCTTATCTGTTCTTGATTTAATATGGTAAGTGATATCTATCCTGAAAATTGTCCATTTATTTAAATTTTCTGATTTTGTTTAGTAGAGGTTTTCAATGTATGACCTGATTATTCTCTACATTTCCTCGGTGTCCACTGTTATGCCCCCCTTTCATTTCTGATGTTGTTAAATTGCATGTACTCACTCTGGCTTTTAGTTAGTTTGGATAAAGGTTTGTCTAAGGTACTGATTTTCTCAAATAACCAACTCTTTTTTCTTCAATAATTCAATAATTTCTAGTTGGTTGATTTCAGCCCTCAATTCAATTAACTGACATCTACTCCTCTTGTGTGTGTTTGATTATTTTTGTTCCAGAGTGTTCAGGTGTTCTGTAAAGTCACTTGTGTGGGAGTTCTCCATTTCCTTTATGCAGGAACTTATTGCTATGAACTTTCCTCTTAGCACTGGTTTAAATGTATTCCATAAGTTTTGGTATGTTGTAGATTTGTTTCCATTGAATTCTAGAAAGTTGTTGTTCATTTCTTTCTTTATTTCTTCCTTGACCATGGGTGATGCAAATGAACAGTGTTCACTTTCAATCAGTTTTTAGGCCTTCTTGAACACATTGTGTTCTTGTTGAATTCTAACTTTAAACAACGGAGATCCCATAAGATACACAGTGTTTTTCCAATTTTATTTTGTCTCTTGAGGTTTCCTTTGTTGCTGACTTATTGGCCAATTTTAGAGACAGTTCCATGTGGCAGTCAGAAGAACTTACATTTCTTTGTGTTGGAATGGAATGTTTTGTAGATGTCAGTTAAACCTGGTTGAGTCATATCCAAGTTGCTTTATCTCTCTGTTACCATTTTGTCTCTTAGTCTGGTTCAGTGCTGAGAGTGGGGTGTTAAAGTCCTCTACTATTAGTGTGTGTTGTTTAATGTGTGATTTGTTTTAGTAATATTTCTTTTACAAATGTGTGTACCTTTGTATTTGGGGCATACATGTTCAGAATTAAGACTTTGTCTTGATGGATTTTTCCTGGGATTAATATGAAATGACCTTCTTCATCTCTTTTGATTAAATTTCATTTGAAGTCTAATATATTCATTATTAGAGTAGCTACACAAGCTTGTTTATTAGGTCCATTTGGCTGGAAAATCTTTCTCAACTCTTTAATCTGAGGTACTGTCTCTCTTTAAAGTTGAATTGTGTTTCTTTTAAAAAAATATTTTATTTATATACTATGTATACAACATTCTGCTTCCATCTATATCTGCACATCAGAAGAGGGTAACAGACCTCATAACTGATGGATGTGAGCCACGATGTGGTTGCTGGGAACTGTAATCAGGACCTCTGGAAGAGCAGTCAGTGCTCTTAACTGCTGAGCCCCTCTCCAGCCTGAATTGTGTTTCTTGTATGCAGGAGATGGATGTACTCTGTCTTTGTATGCATTCTGTTATCCTGTGTCTTATTATAGACAATTGAGGCCATTGATATTAAAAGATATTGATGACATTTGATGGTTAATTCCTGTTTTTTTGTATTTGTTGTTGGTGGTGCTATTTTGTGTGTGTGCTTCCCTTTTTTGAATTTGGTAGTGTAATATTATCAATTGTGTATGTTTTTGTGAGTGCAGCTAACTTAGTTAGGTTGGAGTTTTCCTTCCAGTACTTTCTGTAAGGCTGAATTTGGGAATATGTCTTTTTTTAAATCTGTTTTTTTCATGGAATATCTGATTTTCTCCATCCATATTAATTAAGAGGTTGTTAGAGTAGTCTGTGCCGGCATCCATTTTTTTTACTAGTCTGTCGAACATGTATCTAGTACCTCTGGCTTTCAGAGCTTCCACTGAGAAGTCAGGTGTAATTGGGATAGCTCTGCCTTTATTTGTTACTTGGCCCATTTCCTTTGCATCTTTTCATATTCTTTATTTATTTTGTATATTTTCTTTTATATTATTATTCAGGAGGGTACTCTTTTTTGGTCCAGTCTATTTGGTGTTTTGTAACTTTCTGGTCTGATCATAGACATTTCCTTCTTTGGCTTGGGGATGTTTATTTTATGATTTTGTTGAATATGCTTTCTGTGACTTTGAGCTGGATATGTTCCCCTTCGTCTATAACTATTATTTTTAGCTTTGGACTTTTCACAATATCTCAGCTTTCCTTGTATATTTCTCTTATTGGTTGATGAATAAAGGTTTTTTAACAATGGAAAGGCAGAATTTAGCTAGGAGTGGGAGGAAGGGAAAGGGTTGTAAGAGACTGGGAAGGGGAGAAAGGGATGAAGGTGAAGAACATGAGGGATCTGATTCTCCCCATACTAGGTTCATAAATTCTATAGACAGACTGTAGAAAACACAGTTACCAACCTCTTAAGTACTAGAATCCATGTCTTCCAAGTTAAGTCACTTAGTATAATGATTTCAGATCCACCCATTTAAACCGATGTTTGAAATACTAAAAAACAAGTGATGAGTTAATTAGTATTTAAACTACCACACATTAAGTCAAGATGACTTAATTTAGATTATCACATGTCCTCAAGTTTTATAGAAAGAATAATAAAAACTTTTCAAGTAATGGCATTGATACATTCAGTGCAGAATCCCACCACAACTCTGAGAAATACAAACACCAATACACTTCCAATGGAAATTAGAAACTTTCCATTTCAAGGACACATCAAAATCATTTTTTTCTAGGATCAAGGTGGTTTCATCTAAGAGTTGCTTATAAGAGTGAACCTAAGTAAAGCAATTCACAAATGAATCAAGAGAACAGTATATAAGAAAGAGACCATGTGATCATTTATTTAGATACAGAAAAGGTTTCTACAAAATAATATACTCATTCATGATAAAAATTATGGATATATTATATATCCATATATATAATATAAAATCATATATATATATATGATTTTAGCATTCAAATTACCAAAATAATCATTCTAAATGGAGATTTCTCAAAAATATTCCATATAATTAAGAAAATATAAGATACGCACTCTCTACATACCTCGTCTGTTTTCTTCTTGAAGTCTTAGTTATCATTCTAAGATAACATGAAGTTCAAGGGACACAGATAGGCCAGAGAAATGTCAAAGTATTCTCATTTACACAATATTTATTTTATATAAGTAACATTTAGTGACAATTCTTATGCCTGGTACTAATGTTACGGCTAGTCTCGGTTTTGTTTTTTGTTGTTGTTTAGTATTGTCACAATAAAAGTTATTGCTTCCTTAATGTGTCATATAATTTTATGGTGAAATAGTGCAAGAAAATTCAAGTTAACATATATTCTTGAGCAAATGTAATACAAACTTGGTGTTATTTGCCTCTGAGTCCTTCATTTTTGTACTGAGCATCCACACACCACAAGTGAAGAATGGTGCCAAATTTTTGTTTCCCAATTGATAGTATCCATGTCTGTCAAATCTGTGTCAAATCCCTAATCAAAGAATTTTAGATACCTAATGAATGATGTGAGCAAGAAAATTACCCTGTGCCATGGGTTCTGTTCATTAATGCTTGTTTAATGTAACCTGATGAGATCTGAAATGATATAATTCACTAGCAATTAAGCTGAACTAAATTTCCGTAGTTATATATTTATTTTGCATACATATCCATATTTAATTTTCTGAAGAAATGAATGTCCTTTAGAATTATCATTGAAATTGTGGAAATTTTGAAACCATCTCTCCTAAAGTCCATAAAATTTTATGGAACAGATAGGTATATTTGTTGTTTATCATCTTTTTGTTGTTTCCTTTATAATAATCACCCCCTTTAGAGAAATACATATTAACATGTATTCATAGAAATTATTCATAGAAAATCTATGTCATTTTTTCTCTTGTAACATTTTATATATTCATGTATTTTGAAAGGTGTTATTGACCTAAATTAATAATGCAATTTGCAAGTAAATAGAACACTTCTAGTAATGGCTACTAGTTGATTTTGAAATCTGCAGTTTTTGTTTATAATATTGGGTTACATGACATGTTTAAAGAGGACCTTATCAAA
>NW_023277271.1:0-17978 GCF_003668045.3 Cricetulus griseus | reverse complement strand
TTATATGTTTTATAAAAATTATATATTTAGTCTATACTTATTACTTATTAGTACTTATTTTACCTTCTCTCATTGGTTTAGTTATATTGTTTCTTTTATTTATTTTCATTTTGTTTTATTTGAAGAAAAAGATAATTTTACAAATTGAAAAATTCATATTAGTACACAATATATTGTGATTACTCTCCCCCTACATGTCTAATCATCTTCTCCATTCCTAATAAATCCCTCCGCAAATCCATATCCATCCCCATTTATGTGATTTCCTGTGTGTGTGACTTTGTTTATTATGTCCACCTGTATGAATATTGGATTGGAAATATTCATTAAAGCTTAATGGAGTTATCAGTGGGTGCACAGCTGAAAGCAATCCTTCAAGTGAATAGTTCAGCAATGAATGCTAAAGACACTGCTCCCCTAGCAATCCATAATTCACTATTGTCAGGTCCATTATTGTGCAGATGCCATGCACACACCATGGAAACATTGTAGTGATAATTGCTCCGTTTTCTCCAGAAGATGCCATTCACAAGTTTTCTTCCTATTTTCCTGAGATACCTTTCTGAGAAGTAGAGAGAATGGTGGGAATGGCATGTTTATGGCTTAGTATTCTCCATTCACTTACTAGTACTTTGTGAAGCAATGATTTTCTAGTCATCACTATTCACTGTAAAGATGTTTTTCTGATTAAGAATCAACAAGGCATTTTTTCTATTTTTTATTTAATTTAGAGACAAGATTATTCTACATATCAAAACGAGTTCCCTCTATCACCCCTCCTCCCCCGTCCCTCACCAACCCTCTATCCAATCCCCTTTCTGCTCACCAGAGAGGGTAAGGCTTTCCATGGGAGATATTCACAGTCTATCATATCTTTTGGAGCAGGGCCTAGGCCCTTCCCCATGTTTATAGGCTGAAAGACTATCCGTCTATGTGGAATGGGCTCCCAAATTCCATACAAATGTTAGGGATCAATACTGATCTGTTTCCAGAGGGCCCATAAATTGCTGAAGTCTCCTCACTTACACAACACATTCAAGGGAACTGGATAAGTCCTATGCTTGTTTCCCAGCTATCAGTCTGGGGTCCATGAGGTCACAATTGTTCATGTCAGCTGTTTCTGTGGGTTTCTCCAGCCTAGTCTTGACCCTTTTTCTCATCACTTCTCCCTCTCTGCAGCTATTCCAGGAGGTCAGTTCACTGTTTAGCTGTGGATGTCTGCTTCTACTTACATCAGGTGCAGGATGAAGGCTCTAGGATGGCAAATAAGGTAGCGATCAATCTCATTATTAGCAGAGGGCTTTTAAGGTAGCCTCTCTACTGTTGCTTAGATTGTTACTTGGTGTCTTTCCTTTTATATCTCTGTACATTTCCCTAGTGCCAGATTTCTCTTTAAACCTATAATGGCTCCCTCTAATATGGTATGTCTTTTCTTGCTCTCCTCTATTCTCTCCCCCCATCTCAACCTTCCTGCTCCCTCATGTTCTCCTCTCCCCTCTCTTTCCCCCTTTTCTTTCAACTAGCTTCAACTCCCCTCCCACTATGCTTCCAATTTTCCAGAAGACCATGTCCTTCTCCAGAGGACAATGTATGTCTCTCTTAGCGTCTTCCTAGCTACTTTGGTGGTGTGCATTTTAGGCTGGTAAGCATTTGCTCTCTGTCTAAAATCCATATATGAGTGAGTACATACCATGTTTGTCTTTTTGTGACTGGGTTACCTCACTCAGGATGGTTTCTTTTAGTTCCATCTATTTTCTGTGAATTTTAAGATTCCATTGTGGTTTTTTTCTCTGCTGAGTAGCACTCAATTGTGTAAGTATATCTCTATGCATTCTTCAATTGTGGTGTATGTAGGTTGTTTTCATGTTCTGGCTATTACAAATAATGCTGCTATGAGCATAGTTGAACAGATGTCCTTCTTGTATGAATGAGCTTCTTTTGGGTATATGCCAAAGAGTGGAATTGCTAGATCTTGTGGTAGAATGATTCCCATTTTCCTGAGGAATCATCTTACTGATTTTCAAGATGTCTATATAAGTTGGCACTCGCACCAGCAGTGGAGGAATGTTCACCTTTCTCCACATCCTCCCCTGCATAAAGTGACATTGGTGTTTTTGATTTTAGCCATTCTAACAGGAGTGCAATGGTATCTCAGAGTTGTTTTTATTTGCATTTCCCTGATAGCTAAGGATGTTGACCACTTTCTTAAGTGTCTATCAGCTATTAAAGACTCCTGTATTCAGAATTCTCTACTAAATCCTATACAGCACTTTTAATTGAATTATTGTTGTTTTGGAGACTAGCTTCTTGAGTTCTTTGTAAATTTTGGAGATCTGCCCTCCGTCAGATGTGGGGTTAGTGAATATCTTTTCCCATTCTGGGTATGAGGATTTGTCTTTCTATGTCCATTGCCTTACAGAAGCTTCTCAGTCTCATGATATCCCATTTATTAATTGGTGATCTCAATAAAGACACAACATACCCAAACTTATGGGTCACTTTAAAAGCAGTGCTAAGAGGAAAGTTCATAGCACTAAGTGTTCACATGAAGATACTGAGAAAACTCACACTAGAGAATTAACAGCACAAATGGCAGCTCTAGAACAATTCGAGCACACTCACCCAGGAGAAGTAGATGCCAGGTAATAATTAAACTGAGGGCTGAAATCAATCAAGTTGAAACAAAGAAAGCAATACAAAGTACCAATGTAAGAAACAGTTGGTTCTTTGAGAAAATCAACAAGATAGACAAACATTCATCCAAACTAAGCAAAAGGCAGGTGAACATGCAAATTAAAAAAAATAGTAATGAAAAGTGGGGCATAACAAGGGACATTGAGGAAATCCAGAGAATAATCAGGTCATACTATGAAAACCTGTACTCCACAAAATTAAAAAAATTTAAAGGAAATTGACAGTTTTCTGAATAGATTTCACGTACCAAAATAAAATAAAGAACAGATAAGCAACTTAAACATGCCTAAAACCCCTGTGAAATAGAAGCAGTCATCAATAGTCTTCCATCTGAAAAAAAGCCCAGGGACAGTTGGCTTTAGTGCAGAATTCTACCTGAAATTCAAAGGAGACCTAATACTAATACTCCTCAAATTGTTCCACAAAATGGAAGCAGAAGGGTCATTGCCAAACTCTTTTTATGAGGCTACAATTACCTTTGTACCCAAGCCACACAGAGACACAACTGAGAAATAGAATTATAGACCCATATCCCTCATTATATTTGATTGACACAAGTTATTTTACAATGAATATCAATATACATAGGAGGAAGCTTTATACTTTGTCACATTGAAGTAGAATATGCTAGGAAAGAACAATTATTAGATACTGATTTGTTGATTTATTCAGTACAAACATTGCTGATACTGTCAATTTACCAATCATGACTTCACTTGTTATGTGGAATATGAATGAACCAGGGAAATACCAGAAACATTGGGTGGTTGCCCTTGACAACTTTCTGACTGCCATATATTCTTCTTTAAAATCTTGCTTGCTT
This sequence comes from Cricetulus griseus, assembly GCF_003668045.3. NCBI lineage: Eukaryota > Metazoa > Chordata > Mammalia > Rodentia > Cricetidae > Cricetulus > Cricetulus griseus. Next base: position 14,461 of record NW_023277271.1, on the reverse strand, counting down.
GCACACCAACTTGCAGTATTTAGAAAATAAAATGGGAATATAAACTAGACCCTGTATCAAAGCCTTTCAGGATATATCTTGGCTTCAGTCTTTTGTTGGATTACAGAGTGTTTTATTCCAGAAAAATTCTGAGTAAAATTTTACTGTAATAACATTATCACTGTGATTTCCATGCCAGGTAAGTTTTTGTTTCTTTGTGTCTGTTGTGTGATTTGTTTTGTTAGTTTACCCTTGTTTAAAATACAAGGTATGGATTCACTCCTTTGGTGTTATTCTTAAATACAGTCAGAAAGCATTTGGCTATTTAATAATAGTGCTACTACTGTTCAGGTGACACTTCTTGCTTGTTAGTTTGGGCTTCTAGATTGTATGATTCATGGAAGCTTAAAACCATCAAGGCCTTTTATCCCCTAGCAAACTCCATGGCATCTACCAGGACAATAAAAGCTAATCATCAGGGAAGACACTTCTAGTTCACTTCTTTATTTCTCTATATTGTACATCTAAAGTACATGGTGTAATCAGTAAAATGGTATTATCTTTGAGTTCTCAAGTTCAAACAAGAAAAATGATGAGACTCTCTAACAGCTAGGTAATGTCTAAGTCATCCATAATCCACAACTGGAAGCAATGAATCAGCTCCTGTAATTAGTTATCAGTTCAATAATGTTGTTCTGGGAATAACTTTCTCTAGAACTATGCAATATATTGTAGGGAGCAACCCTAGCCCCGCCCAATAGTCCTGGGGCAGGTACCAGGTGGACCTGGGGACTTGCCCATAAGGGCGGGGTGAAGGAAAGCCGGCATGACGTAAGGGGGGCTTCTTAAAAGGCTGCACGTGGGGACCGCGCGCTCTCTTTGTTCTGGCTGCGCTGGCTGGGTTCTTAACCTAGCTCTGGCCTGTGTTTCACCCGGCTGTGCTTGGAATAAAGAGACTTTAATCCAATATCTGGCGCCCAACGTGGGGCACGAACCCACGACCCTGAGATTAAGAGTCTCATGCTCTACCGACTGAGCTAGCCGGGCTGTACAGACATTAAATACAAATGACAGGCCTTTAGAGGAACCAAAGGCCCTGCCATTAAAATGGCTTACAGACGAACCGGTCTGGATAGGGCAATGGCCTTTGACCTCTAAAAAGCTAGAGGCTCTAGAAAAGTTAGTACAGGAACAGCTAGAGGCTGGTCACATAGAACAATCTACCAGCCCTTAGAATTCTCCTGTATTTGTCATCAAGAAGAAGTCAGGTAACTGGAGAATGCTGACAGACCTGAGAGCCATAAATAAGGTAATTCAGCCTATGGGCGCTCTACAGCCTGGAATGCCATTGCCTTCCTTAATACCTAAAGGATGGCCGATCATAGTAATTGACCTTAAAGACTGCTTTTTCACTATATCATTACAAGAAAGTGATAGAGAAAAGTTTACATTTACGGTGCCAACTCTTAATAACTCACAACCAGTTCGGAGATACCAATGGAAAGTTTTACCTCAGGGGATGCTAAACAGCCCTACCTTGTGTCAACAATTTGTACAACAACCTTTGGAAATAATTCGTAAACAATTTCCACAATCTCTTGTTTATCATTATATGGATGATATTCTTTTAGCAGATTCTAATGAGGAAACTTTAGAACGTATGTTTACTATGGTGAAGGAGGTTCTGCCTAGATGGGGTTTACAAATTGCCCCAGAAAAGATACAAAGAGGAGATTCTATTAACTATTTAGGATATAAGATAGACTTACAAAGAATCAGACCTCAAAAGGTACAAATTAGAAGGGACCGTTATCAAACTCTTAACAGTCTTCAGAAGCTACTAGGAGAAATATCTCAATTACAGACAATCATTGGTGTGGAGGGACATGACTTAAAGCATTTAAAAATGGCACTAAAAGGTGATAAGGACTTAAACAGTCCACGAATATTATCGGCTGAAGCAGAAAAAGAGCTACAATGGGTAGAAAACAGAATATTGGATGCGCATGTAGATCGGATAAACCTTGATCTAGATTGCATTCTGGTCATCTTGCCATCCAGAGAATACCCTTCTGGGATTCTGATGCAGAGGGAAGACACTATATTGGAATGGATATTCTTGCCACATAAGCAGAACAAAAAGTTAAAGACGTATATAGAAAAGATTTCTGATTTGATTTTAAAGGGCAAATTAAGACTTCGTCAGTTGACTGGGAAAGACCCAGCAGAGATTATAGTACCCTTAACTAATGATGAGATTTCCTCCCTATGGAAGGATAATGAATATTGGCAAATAGCTCTCACTGACTTTTTGGGAACAATTAGTAACAACTATCCCAAAACCGACAGAATTAAATTCATAAAAAAGACGGTTTGGATTCTTCCACGCATTGTAAGACAAACTCCCATTTCTGGAGTTCTTACCTTCTACACTGATGCTAACAAAACAGGTAAGGCTGGTTATAAAGCAGGTGAGGTAAGTAAAGTAGTTCAAAGTCCATATACATCTGTACAGAAAGCAGAATTATATGCAATTCTTATGGTGCTCATGGATTTTACAGAACCTCTTAATATAGTTACTGATTCCCAATATGCAGAAAGAGTCGTCTTGCACATAGAGACTGCAGAATTTGTCCCTGATAACACTGAACTAACCTCGTTGTTCTTGCAGTTACAGGAAACAATCAGAAACAGAAGTAACCCACTGTACATTACGCATATCAGATCCCATACAGGTCTGCCAGGCCCACTGGCACAAGGCAATGATGAGATCGATCGTTTATTGATTGGCACTGTGCTAGAAGCCTCGGAATTTCATAAAAAGCATCATGTAAATAGCAGGGGTTTAAAGAAGGACTTCTCCATCACTTGGCAACAAGCCAAGGAGATAGTGAGAAACTGTCCTACTTGTTCCTTTTATAACCAAACTCCACTGCCAGCGGGATGTAATCCTAAAGGCCTTCGGAGGAATGAGATCTGGCAAATGGATGTTTTTCACTTTACAGAATTTGGAAATTTGAAATATGTGCATCATACCATTGACACATTCTCAGGTTTCCAATGGGCTACTGCTCTCAACTCTGAAAAGGCTGATTCCGTTATTACACACCTACTGGAGGTGATGGCAGTTATGGGCATACCGGCGCAGATAAAAACTGACAATGCTCCGGCATATGTCTCCACAAAAATGGAACAGTTTTTCAAATATTATAACATTAAGCATGTCACAGGTATACCACACAACCCTACAGGACAAGCAGTCGTCGAAAGGTCTAACAGGACACTTAAGGAGATGCTCCATAGGCAAGCTGGTAAGTCAAAACCCCCCAAACATAGGTTACACAATGCCTTATTAACGCTAAACTTTCTTAATGCCAATGACAGTGGGCAGACAGCTGCGGAAAGACACTGGACTACGGAAAAAACAGCTGAACTGAACCAACCAGTGTATTACAAAGATGTGCTGACCTCGGTATGGAAACCTGGACATGTATTACGTTGGGGTAGGGGTTTTGCATTTGTCTCCACAGGAGAAGAAAATCTTTGGATACCATCAAAATTGATCAAGATTCGAGTTGAAGGAGACAACCCCCTCGACAAGGATGACTGACAGGTATTTTCTGAGGAACTGCCCTCTATAAGTCAAAGGACATTACATGTATGGATACTCAAGGAAAGAACGTAGCTATAACCATCAAACAAAAGGAACGTGATATACGGTAAAAATTTACAGCTGTCTCTCGAATAACTCTATGTCTATTCATTTCCTGGTCCCTATTCAACTAAATCGAGACTGGATTTAGAGTTGGGTTTGGCTTTCCTACTCTAAAATCCAAGTATGTTATTTAACAACATTTAAAAGTTTCTGTGTTATATCAAGAAGCCAATTGCTATAATACAGAATAAATAAAGAATAAGAGGACTATCTTTGTTTTTCTTGGCTTTTCTTTTACACCCTCTCAGAATCGTTGTTAGTCAAGGTTCATCAAGGTACCTTTTCCAGTACACATACATAAACAAGCGAACATTTCTCTGATGACACTTATGTTTGAGTCCCATACAGCCATCAAGACCCATCCTGACAGCAATCCCTACATGCTCCGGAAAAGGAATTGGACTACACCTTCCTGACTACACTGGATTCAACTCACTCCGTTTCGACTGACACTCCAACCAGAACCTCGAGTGACGACTTCAATCAAGTTGAGGATTTCAACGTAGATCTTCAATCAAACAAATCATCTAACATGGACTAGATATAACTCACTAGAGACTTTCCCTGTACTGGCATTTTTTTTTCCACAGGGCCCCCACATGACCATCTTCGTCCCGTTTCAGCAGGAAGTAACCTAGAAGATGCTACGCCCCCGTTCCCCATTATTGTGTACTAGGGTAGTGTAAGCCTAGTTAAGAATGACCTTCTTATTGTTTAGAGTTGGGATTGGAAGAAGGTGTTCAAGTTAGACACTTTTTCCACATGACTTTAAGACTTAGCTAGAATAGACATAGGATGTATCATAGCAGATTATTGTATATTCTTGTATTCCACCCTTATGATTGTTAGTTTTGGATATTTTACACTATTAAGTTTTAATCCTCTCTTAGACTAAAAGGGGAATTGTAGGGAGTAACCCTAGCCCCGCCCAATAGTCCTGGGGCAGGTACCAGGTGGACCTGGGGACTCGCCCATAAGGGCGGGGTGAAGGAAAGCCGGCATGACGTAAGGGGGGCTTCTTAAAAGGCTGCACGTGGGGACCGCGCGCTCTCTTTGTTCTGGCTGCGCTGGCTGGGTTCTTAACCTAGCTCTGGCCTGTGTTTCACCCGGCTGTGCTTGGAATAAAGAGACTTTAATCCAATAATATATATTTAAAACTATTTTTAATTTAATAAACTACATTCTTGTTTGGTTACATGTAGTTCCTTCATATCTCTACCTTGTTTTTACTGGGTTATTTGTTTTCTTCATGCTTTTTCAGTTCTTTATGTATTCTAGATACTAATTCCTCTGTTGTATGTTCAGGTGGCAGATCTTTCTACCACTAGGCAGATGGATTATTCAATCAAATGACTCTTTCTTTTGCTGTACAGAAGCTTCGTAGCTTCAGGAGGTCCAATTGTCAAATTGTGACCTTACTTCTTGAATGATCACTGTGTCTGTTACTCCTTTATTTTTATAAAGAGGCACTAGGACTAAGGTAACTCTATAAAAGAAAACATAGACTTGGGTCTTGCTTACAGTTTCAGAGGTCCTTCCATTATCATCATTGTAGGGAGCATGGTGGCAGTCAAGTCACTGAGAGTTTTATATGCTGAATCATAGGCAGCATTGCAGGAAACAGAAACAGAACTGAGTGAACCATTGGAAACTGTTCCCCACAACAACTCTTATAAAGAACACATTTAATTGGGTGGCTCGCTTACAGTTTCAGAGGTCCAGCCCATTATCATCATGCTGGGGAGCGTGGCAGTGTGTAAGCAGACATGGTGCTGGAGCTAGGTAAATGCTACATCTTACAGGCAACAGAAAGTCAACTGACAGTCGCACCAAGGAAAGCTTGAGCAAAAGAGACCTCAGAGCCCACCCCCACAAAGATACACAGTTCCTCCAACAAGGCCACACCTCCTCATCGTGCCACTCCCTTTAGGGATCATTTTATTTAAAACCACTACAGTTTTTCTTTACAATGTACACATGAACTAAATCACCTTCCAGTAAATGTCACCATTACTCATCTCTGTAACTGCGACTAATGACCAACTCTAGGCTTTTGGGACTTCTACGTCTGGGGCTTTGCCCCATAAATGTGTATTGTAACATATATGTGACTTTCAATATGGAGGTTGCACAAGGGAAGCTAATTGCTAATAGAATACCTCCATTCTCAGATAACCCTAAAAATGGATTGTGGAGCCTTATTTCCACATGACTTGGGGAAACTAAAACCTTGGTTGTCAATCTAGAAAGTATATTTAAAATATTTCTATTTAGCCAGACTCTGAAGTTTTCTGGAGTGAAATAAGGTATTTATTTGACATATCCTTGAGTCTCCAAAGCTTCTGGGATATGAAGTGTCCACTCACAAAACTTAGTTTGCTTAGAATCATGCCGTCAAAGAAGTCTTCCTGATTCTATTATGTAATATCTTTATAGTAGTTATTTTCTAGAAGTTTATGGATTTTTAGTATTAAAGGCAAGTTTTAATTCTGCCATATGAGTTAATTCAATGTTCCCTTTAACTCACATTTAATCTGATACAAATTGAAATTAGTTCATCTTCTTAAAATAAATTCCCTACTATTCCTAACCTTTAAAAAATTACCAGTTTGGGAAGAAAAATAAAATAAAAATACCAATTTGGACCAATTTACTTTGAGATGTCTTACCTAAGTATGCACTTCTATTGAAAATCAAGCTGAACATGGGGATACAGGCCTGAAGTCCCAGCACTTGGAAAAGAAGAGTGGGAAGATTATGTTAGCCAGGGCTTCCTAGTGAGACCTTGTTTCCAAAATAAAGAAAAGAAAGGAAGGAAGAAGAAAAGAAAGAGATGAAGGAAGAAAAGGAGGGAGGGAGGGACAGAGGGAAGGAGGGAGAGAGGGAGGGACAGAGGGAGGAAGGGAGAGAGGGAGGGACAGAAGGAGGGAGAGAGAGAGGGAGGGAGGGACGAGGGGGGAGGAGAGAGGGGAGGGAGGGACAGAGGAAGAGGGGGAGGGAGGGAGGGACAGAGGGAAGGAGGGAGGGACAGAGGGAAGGAGGGAGGGAGGGAGGGAAGGAAGAGATGTGTTTTTGCTTTGAAAGCTATGGTGCCTGCCACAGTGTGCCAAGAATGATCTACAGTTCACCAAAAAAGTCATATGAACTGGAGGCAGGTAACAGCATCATGGGCCCTGTGTCCACTTTGACATTTAGACTTTTGTTTTAGAAGATTATTCTCTTCAGATGCACAGCGTGTGCCAAGACTATACAAATCCACAAATGTGTGGCTGTGCATATAGCTGTTACCCTGTAAGAGAACAATTCTCCTTTGCTCGCTGCCCCAAACCCAAGATGAAGTTGGAGTTGGGGAACTTATGTGTTGGTTTCTGTCTTAGGTTTCTATTGCTGTGAAAAGACTCCATGGCCACAGCAACTCTTATAAAGAACGCCTTTAATTGGGTGGCTCGCTTACAGTTTCAGAGGTTCAGTCCATTATCATCATGCTGGGGAGCATTGCAGTGCGTAAGCAGACATGGTGCTGGAGCTAGGTAAATGCTACATCTTACAGGCAACAGGAAGTCAACTGACAGTCACATCAAGGAAAGCCTTGTGCCCTTTGACATTATTTCCTAGGGTGGATTTGGTGAGAATTTGGGGCACTCAGAACTCGGTGAGTTTGTTCAGGAGTCCACTTGCTGTTTACTCTGAGCTAATTGTTTAGAATTCTATTTAGCAAGCATCTTCTGGATTGGGGTTTACTTTACAGCATTCATTTTGTTGGTTGGCTTTGAAAGCATCTTAGTTTCTGACTATTCTGGTCTGGGTTTTTTGTTGTTGTTGTTGTCATCTGTTTGCTTCCAGCCCCCCAAGACATTTTAGTCTCTGGCCATTTGGTTTGTTAATTTGCTAGTAGTCTTTTTCTCTAAATTACTCCCCAATCTTATCTAAAGAATTAGAAAATATTTAGAGAAAAGAAAACAAATATTTGTTATCCCAGCTGATATGTTTTATGTTTGATAAATATGTTCATTCAACTTATAAGTATTAAGGCAAAAATGAATAGCTGGAGAAATGGTTCAGTTGTTAGGGACACTTGCCATTTTTGCAGAGGGACAAGGTTTAAGTTCCAGCATCCACACAGTGGCTCAAAACCATTCACAAACTCCAGTTGCCTCAATGGAGAACCTTTGCTATCTCCGAATTAGTTTCTTTTATATGATTAACTAAAAGTCCTAGACAAAAGAAAAATTTGAACAATATTTGTATTAATTCTTTGAGAGTATCATGCAATTAATTTTGAACATATTTATCCTTCCTCCCCCAGCTCCTTCCATAACCATCGTCTCACCTTCTAATTTCTTCCCATTCAACTTTAAGTTTTCTTTTCTTCTTTTTAACCTTCATCAAGTCCAGTTGGTATTGAACATCTAGTCTTGGGTGTAGAGACTTCCCTTGTGTGTGGTCAACCTTCCATGGGTAACACCATTAAAGAAAGTTGTCTCCCCTTCTCCTAGCAGCAACCAAACACCAATAGCTGCTTAGTTAATGGTGGGATTTTTCTGCCCACCTTCCCCATACTATAGTGGGATTTTGTTTGGTTGAGTTTATGGAGGTCTTTTGCATGCTATCACAATTGCTCTGAGTTTATATGTCCAATTGCCCTTTGTATCCAGAAAATATTGTTTACTTGATTTTATCCACTACTCTGGTCCTTATAGTTTTTCTCCCCCTGCTTCTGAGAATATACTGAGCCTTGAGGGGAGGGACTTGATGTAGGTCCCATTTTTTAAAAAAAATTTATAAATGAGTAGTCTATTTCAATGAAATTTTAAAATCACCCAAAGTGATAAAGTTGGTAATTTATAAACATTACTAGTAGCTTTAAAGGCTAGATCTCTGTTGAAAGGGGTTAAATATAAATAGAAAACTATTTATTTTAAGTTAGAGATAAAAACAACAAAAAAATGATTTCCAGTGATATTCTGCTGTACTTATAGATTGGTGCCTAGCCTAGCTGTTATCACAGACACTTCCTCTGGCAGCTGATGGGAGCAAATGCAGAGACCCACTGCCAATCATTAGGTGGAGAGAGAGGCCAAATTGGACATCTCCATTAGGCCCCTTCCCTGAAACTCATGGAAGAGGAATAGGAAGAACTGTAGGAGCCAAAGAGGTGGAGGACACCAGGAAAAACATGGCCCACGGAGTCAACTAAGCAGGGCTCATAGGGACTCACAGAGACGATAATCATGGAGGCGAGAATCATGGAGACTGCGTGGGTCTGTCTAGGTCCTGTGCAAATATGCAAATATGTTATGGTTGTTAGCTTGGTGTCTTTGTCAACTGGTAACGGGGAGCAGGGGTGTATCTGACTCTTTTGCCTACTCTTGGGACCCTTTTCCTCCTATTGAGCTGCCTCTTGTGGCCTTGATATGAGTGAGGGTTTGTGCCCACTCTTACTGTAACGTGATGTCCTGTTCTGTTGGTACTCCTGCAGGGCCTGCTCTTTTCTAAAGGGCAATGGAGGAGGATCTGGAGGAGAGGGGAAATGTGTGGGAAGGGAACTGGAGGAGTGGAGGGAGGGAACCTGTGGTTGGGATGTATTGTATGAAAGAATTGTTAAAAGGTTAGAGGTACTGGCAGAGCTAAAGATAAAGTAGGAGAGCAATCTATCTTTCTCTGAAATTTTCATTTTCCTTCTTTACTCGATAACAAGACAAAACTCTATATCAAAGAAAATATTTTAATGCCCCATTTTAAGACAAAAACTAGATAACAAACTATATAAAAATTCCCACTTAGAAAGACTACTTTCCCTTGAAAAGCCAGTGCACCTGCACACACATATCTTAATTGCTGTTTAAGTTGCTCGCCTGCTCTTAACCTTCACGCTTAAGCCTATATTAAAATATCTTTCTTATGCGAGCAACTTCTATAATTCTCTTCAGTGTCAAAGCCATGAATCCAGATTTGGCCTGAGTTGAGGTTCCTAAATGCTTGGGGAAACTCCTCAGGCTGCCTAGAATGATAATGTCCTGCTATGGTTCTGTTCCTTCACTGCTAATATTTGGGGCCTTGTGCTGCAATGTACCTTAAAACATTGGGAAGTTTGGTTGTCTGACTGTCCCCTGGCTTATGCACCCTGATGAACATGGCAGATGTCACTCTAGTTTGCTTTGCTTCTATTTTTTTTTTGGGGGGGGGATCTAACCACTGCTTACTGTTTAATTAATGTCATTGACATTGAAAATAAAAATCCCCTAAACTCATCTATGCCTCATTCCTGAGTCAGATAAATCCAATACATGGCTTTTCTGGGGGACATCATTATGAGTTCCAAGGTACCCTCTTGCCTGTGAGAGAACTGCCCAAGAAACTGGGATGGCATTCTCCAAAGCAGTTCATTATGTACCAAACCCATTAGGAATGCTTGCTTGAATTCCCTTAAGTAATATTTTTCGTTTCCTTCCTTCCTTCTTTCCTTCCTTCCTTTCTTCCTTCCTTCCTTTCTTCCTTCCCTACCTTTCTTCTTCCTTTTTCTTTTTTTGTTTTTGTTTTGTTGTTGTTGTTTTGCTTTTTGTTTGTTTGTTTCAATTTTTTTTTTGACTCAGGACTTCTCAGCCTGTCTTAGAACTGGCTCTGCAGATGAGGCTAGCCTCAGCTCAGGCATCTGCCTGCCTCTTTCTTACTGCTGTGATTAAAGCAGCACCATTCCTGAGGTAGACTAAAATGTTCTAAGCACTCTCAGCTCCTTTCCTGTCTGTCTCCTCTGCTTTTTTGGAAGCCAATCACTGGGCAAAAGAATTCTCCTGGCCTTTCCTCTTCCAGGCTCTATAGCCACAAGAAGAGAGGATTCCAGAAACTTTCTCCTCTGCCTTTCTCATGAGACTGAACTGTGCTGTAATCCTAGAACATCACTAAGTGTTGATTGAGAAAGATGCCTGCTATAGCTCTTAAGTCAAAATAAATAAGTTCCATATGTTCTCATTTTATGAAAGGTTGAAAATAAATCAGCTGTTGTATTACCTGTGTCTTTCAACTTTATAATGGGCAATATTAAGATTGATCCAGGGGCCTTTGTGAATGCCTAGAGAGAAAATTACCCACCTAAACACTGTGGTGAGCAAAATTCTGGATAAATGACTGTGTGGGAAAGTTTCCAGTTTTTTTCTCATAGAAACTAGATATAGTAGTGTATGCTTAGAATTCTGGCACTTGGAATGATCAGTTTGAGGCCAGCCTGAACTATACAGTAAGATAGTCATTTAAAAATTAAAAATGTGGTCTGGGAATGTCCCTCAGTATAAGTCTCTTTGCCTAGTTAATATCAAGTGCTGGTTTTGACACTCTGTATTGCCAATTAACAACAACAATAAGCAATCAATCAATAAACAAATAAATAATAATAATGAATTCAAAACATTTTGATAATAAAAGGAATTCACTCATTTAAGGATATCACAGTCATTTCTCTTTCCTTTGTCATTAAGAGAATTCTGCCAGGGAGCTCTCAGTTTTTTCCATCCTTACTGGCTGTTGCCCGATTGATTCTTTTGATCCCCAGTGATGGGAATTGAAGTGGAATGGTAGGAAGGAAGCAGCAAGGAAACTCCCTACCACCACCTATGCTTAGGCTCTGGGGTTGGGACTAAGATTCGGATAACTGTGATGCACAAAACAAGACCAAAAAGGCTTTTAGGATGTAACAATATAGATATGGACCATCTTTGTGCTATTCCAGAAATGGAGGTAAGATATTGTTAAGTATCTTGAAATGGCCTTTTGTTTTCTGAAGTCTTTTTTTGCTAGGCATTCTGGGACTAGAACATGTGGTCCACAGCCTTATAAACATTATCCAAGAGAAATGAATGACTAAATGCGTTGGTAATGTGGTGAGGAAATTCAGGGTCCACAAACTTGGAAGGGAACTTGGATTATCCCTGTTGGTTGACTGACTAGTTTGTTCTCTGCTAAGTAACAATATATATATATATATATATATATATATATATATATATATATAAATAGATCAAATGTTCTGTTATCCTCAGTGACACACCTCCTCTAACAAGGCCACACCTCCTAATCCCTCCTAAATAGTCTACCACCTGGGAAGCAAACATTCAAATATATGAGCCTATGAGGACCATTCTGATTCAATCCACCACAGTTTTGCTTAGTTTGGATAGCAGTAGCAAAGCGCCTCAACCCAGCCTAAGTTAAAAAAAAAAAAAAAAGATTCCAGGAATTCAGATGAAGACAAACCCTAGATCACTAATGGAGTGGGGATTAGCAACAAAAGCCCCTGTAGTGCCCCTCCTGTAGTTTGTGGCCTCTCTGGTTCTCTAGGCCTGTCATGGTTATTTCTGTTTTTCTTTCCACATAGTGTAATATGGATGGGTAGCTATTCAACATGTCCAACTCCATGGGCATTTTAGTTTTCACTCACTTGTAACAAAAACAAACAAACAAACAAAAAACTAGCCAGGTGACTTGGAGTGTGAGTTCCCTAGAGATAGCCTCTTATAATTTCAGATGAATAAAGCTCCTTGTTGACCAATCCATAGGAACAATGAAGAAGAGAAGACATAGATCCCTGGGGTGACTTTCCCAGAGAAAGTTAATAGACAGATGCCCAGGTTTTTATACCTCACACGGGTTTGCGTCTTAATTTTTTCTCATGTGGAAGCAGAGCATCTTAGTGTTTCCACCTTACCAAATGTTGAAAATACTCAATATCAAGGAGTCCATTTCCCAGGGAGATTTTAGTAGCCTCAGTAAAGATGAAGACTATAATATTTAGCCATCATAAAATGATTGAAGTTGACTACATCTGTATGCCACCTGACCCTTATGTAATTTCCTCCCATTCCCAAATAGATTGATGTTTTCCATTTAATGCAATTAGAACTGAAGAAAATCCACAGAGGAAATGTGTTTTCTTATTTCATTATAATCATGTTTGTGTCATAACAGACTGGCTAAATGAAAGGGACATACTCAAATCACTGCAGGAACACATGAGCAAATTGAATAGTTTTGGTGTGTTCACAGAATAACTGATTAAACCATGGAACCTTGAGACAGGCAGGCTGCATTACTCAGGAATGTCTTATAGCAAGATCCTCTGATCTAGGGCTAGAACCACACAGAGATGCAGGCAGAGAGCACTTAGAGCACTTATACCATATATATATATATATATATATATACATATATATATATATATCCTATATAGAAACTGTTATTACATTGAACTTTGTTAGGTTTTGTATATTTTTTTGTGCTTTGGTGGTATATAAGTACATAAAGTAAATTCAATACTATAGAATTTAATGTAAAGTTTCACAGCTTCTGTTTTGAAGGCTAAGTATAACTAGACATAAGTTTAGTTATAATATATATACTAATAGTATATATATAATATACTATTATCTTGGGGATTCAATCCTCAGCAATGAGAAAAGGAGGAGGAAAGACCAGGAGGAGAGAAAGTAACAGGGACACAAGAGGGGAAGACAGGGGAGGGGAAAGGGAAAGCAGGACAGGGCTGAGAGAGGAGGGGGACAAGCCAAAGGAGGCAAAGCAAGGCAAAGCAAGATAAAGGCTAACAGAAAATAAAAGTGAATGCAACAAATGACCTCGGAGTAACAGAGGCAATTCACTGAGTAGAACTGCACTTTCAAATTCGGGAAGGTGTGGCTCACACAAACAAAAAGCAATATATATATACTCAAGAGAGCACTATGAGAAAAGAGAAACTATATAACCAGAGTTCTTAGATATTTAACTGGGAAATTTCTAGACATGTATTGAACTACTTAGGGCATGTCAAGAAACCCCTTGTTTAAATAGAGCCCAAGACCCAGAAACTGAAGAAAATTATATGTCTCTGAGAGAAAAATCAAGAGAAATTGAGATTTATATCAGAAGATCCAAAAGCTTCAACAAATGCATCCATTCTAAAGAAATACACAGTGTTAACTGGATACAAGTTGGAAAAGCCATGTCTAGTCACCAAGAAAATCAGACCTTTTTCCAGTCTAAAGGCAAATAAATATGTTATAGCATGGAATAAAGACATGTCCAAACACATGATGGGCTATCTACTCATGTTTGTCCTTTAGAAACAGTGTTGACCCTTTGTAAGTACTGGTTTCCCCCGTCACATGAGTTGGACTCAGACTCTCACACATGATAGGCTACAGAAATAGTTTAAAATGAGAACAAAGAATTAAAGAAATGAAGCCATGGCAGTTAAGAAATAATATGCACATTTCAAACTACAGTGGAAAGAATCCCATCGGTTAGGCTCTGTGGCATGTGAGAAGAAAACCAGTCATAACCAGAAAATGAGCTCCTACTACAATATTTCCAAAACCAAATGGGTTAACTTCAGCTTATGATATCCTAAGAGGCATGATTAACATGGTGCTGAAATAGAAAAGAGAGATTCTACTGGCAATAATGGAAATGAAAATGGGAAATTCATGGCAGGACAAAGATCTGCGTATGGAAACCATGGGTCCGATATGAAGAAAATCCTGATGCAGATGGATTCTGAGAAATAAATCCTTTGTAAGGAAAGAACTCAACTTGGCCTTTATTGATGAAATATTGACAATCAGCAAAAACACGAGGATGTCATTGTTCACAGTTCTATGATAATTATAATATTGAGAGTGTTGCTTGCTTCTGTATTTTTATACAAAGTCTAGAACTTCGATTTGTAACTAACTGTACTGGTTTTAATTTTAAATAACATAAACTTGGTGAATGTACATA